>NW_025423859.1:1500000-1640810 GCF_020740605.2 Lemur catta | reverse complement strand
TCCTAGGGCTGATGCTAACCCTAACACTAACACTATCCTAGGGCTGATGCTAACCCTAACCCTAACCCTAACATTATCCTAGGGCTGATGCTAACCCTAACCCTAACTCTAACACTATCTTAGGGCTGAGGCTAACCCTAACCCTAACACTATCCTACGGCTGATGCTAACCCTAACCCTAACCCTAACACTATCCTAGGGCTGATGCTAACCCTAACCCTAACACTATCCTAGGGCTGATGCTAACCCTAACCCTAACCCTAACACTATCCTAGGCCTGATGATAACCCTAACCCTAACCCTAACACTATCCTAGGGTTTATGTTAACCCTAACCCTAACACTATCCTAGGGCTGATGTTAACCCTAACCCTAACCCTAACACTATCCTAGGGCGGATGGTAACCCTAACCCTAACCCTAACACTATCCTAGGGCTGATGCTAACCCTAACACTAACACTATCCTAGGGCTGATGCTAACCCTAACCCTAACCCTAACACTATCCTAGGGCTGATGCTAACCCTAACGCTTACCCTAACACTATCCTTGAACTGATGCTAACCCTAACCCTAACCCTAACACTATCCTAGGGCTGATGCTAACCCTAACCCTAACACTAACACTAACCTAGGGATGATGCTAACCCTAACCCTAACACTATCCTAGGGCTGATGCTAACCCTAACCCTAACCCTAACACTATCCTAGGGCTGATGCTAACCCTAACCCTAACACTAACACTAACCTAGGGTTGATGCTAACCCTAACCCTAACACTATCCTAGTGCTGATGCTAACCCTATCCTTAACCCTAACACTATCCTTGGGCTGATGCTAACCCTAACCCTAACACTATCCTGGGCCTGATGCTAACCCTAACCCTAACCCTAACACTATCCTAGGGCTGATGCTAACCCTAACCCTAACACTAACACTAACCTAGGGCTGATGCTAACCCTAACCCTAACACTATCCTAGGGCTGATGCTAACCCTAACCCTAACCCTAACACTATCCTAGGGCTGATGCTAACCCTAACACTAACACTATCCTAGGGCTGATGCTAACCCTAACCCTAACCCTAACACTATCCTAGGGAAGATGCTAACCCTAACGCTAACCCTAACACTATCCTTGAACTGATGCTAACCCTAACCCTAACCCTAAAACTATCCTGGGCCTGATGCTAACCCTAACCCTAACCCTAACACTATCCTAGGGCTGATGCTAACCCTAACCCTAACACTATCCTTGGGCTGATGCTAACCCTAACCCTAACCCTAACACTATATTAGGGCAGATGCTAACCCTAACCCTAACCCTAACACTATCCTAGGGTTTATGTTAACCCTAACCCTAACACTATCCTAGGGCTGATGCTAACCCTAACCCTAACCCTAACACTATCCTAGGGCGGATGCTAACCCTAACCCTAACCCTAACACTATCCTAGGGCTGATGCTAACCCTAACACTAACACTATCCTAGGGCTGATGCTAACCCTAACCCTAACCCTAACATTATCCTAGGGCGGATGCTAACCCTAACCCTAACCCTAACACTATCCTAGGGCTGATGCTAACCCTAACCCTAACACTATCCTAGGCCTGATGCTAACCCTAACCCTAACCCTAACACTATCCTAGGGCTGATGCTAACCCTAACCCTAACACTATCCTAGGGCTGATGCTAACCCTAACACTAACACTATCCTAGGGCTGATGCTAACCCTAACCCTAACCCTAACACTCTCCAAGGGCTGATGCTAACCCAAACCCTAACCCTAACACTATCCTAGGGCTGATGCTAACCCTAACCCTAACTCTAACACTATCTTAGGGCTGAGGCTAACCCTAACCCTAACACTATCCTACGGCTGATGCTAACCCTAACCCTAACACTAACACTATCCTAGGGCTGATGCTAACCCTAACCCTAACCCTAACACTATCCTAGGGCTGATGCTAACCCTAACCCTAACACTATCCTAGGCCTGATGATAACCCTAACCCTAACCCTAACACTATCCTAGGGCTGATGCTAACCCTAACCCTAACACTATCCTAGGGCTGATGCTAACCCTAACCCTAACCCTAACACTATCCTAGGGCTGATGCTACCCTAACGCTAACCCTAACACTATCCTTGAACTGATGCTAACCCTAACCCTAACCCTAACACTATCCTAGGGCTGATGCTAACCCTAACCCTAACACTAACACTAACATAGGGCTGATGCTAACCCTAACCCTAACACTATCCTAGGGCTGATGCTAACCCTAACCCTAACCCTAACACTATCCTAGGGCTGATGCTAACCCTAACCCTAACACTATCCTAGGGCTGATGCTAACCCTAACCCTAACCCAAACACTATCCTAGGGCGGATGCTAACCCTAACACTAACACTATCCTAGGGCTGATGCTAACCCTAACCCTAACCCTAACACTATCCTAGGGCTGATGCTAACCCTAACCCTAACCCAAACACTATCCTAGGGTTGATGCTAACCCTAACCCTAACACTATCCTAGGGCTGATGCTAACCCTAACCCTAACCCTAACACTATCCTTGGGCTGATGCTAACCCTAACCCTAACACTATCCTGGGCCTGATGCTAACCCTAACCCTAACCCTAACACTATCCTAGGGCTGATGCTAACCCTAACCCTAACACTATCCTTGGGCTGATGCTAACCCTAACCCTAACCCTAACACTATCCTAGGGCAGATGCTAACCCTAACGCTAACCCTAACACTATCCTAGGGCGGATGCTAACCCTAACCCTAACCCTAACACTATCCTAGGGCTGATGCTAACCCTAACACTAACACTATCCTAGGGCTGATGCTAACCCTAACCCTAACCCTAACATTATCCTAGGGCTGATGCTAACCCTAACCCTAACTCTAACACTATCTTAGGGCTGAGGCTAACCCTAACCCTAACACTATCCTAGGGCTGATGCTAACCCTAACCCTAACCCTAACACTATCCTAGGCCTGATGATAACCCTAACCCTAACACTATCCTAGGGTTTATGTTAACCCTAACCCTAACACTATCCTAGGGCTGATGCTAACCCTAACCCTAACCCTAACACTATCCTAGGGAAGATGCTAACCCTAACGCTAACCCTAACACTATCCTTGAACTGATGCTAACCCTAACCCTAACCCTAACACTATCCTAGGGCTGATGCTAACCCTAACCCTAACACTATCCTAGGCCTGATGATAACCCTAACCCTAACCCGAACACTATCCTAGGGCTGATGCTAACCCTAACCCTAACACTATCCTAGGGCTGATGCTAACCCTAACCCTAACCCTAACACTATCCTAGGGCTGATGGTACCATAACGCTAACCCTAACACTATCCTTGAACTGATGCTAACCCTAACCCTAACCCTAACACTATCCTAGGGCTGATGCTAACCCTAACCCTAACACTATCCTAGGGCTGATGCTAACCCTAAGCCTAACCCAAACACTATCCTAGGGCGGATGCTAACCCTAACACTAACACTATCCTAGGGCTGATGCTAACCCTAACCCTAACCCTAACACTATCCTAGGGCTGATGCTAACCCTAACCCTAACCCAAACACTATCCTAGGGTTGATGCTAACCCTAACCCTAAACTATCCTAGGGCTGATGCTAACCCTAACCCTAACCCTAACACTATCCTTGGGCTGATGCTAACCCTAACCCTAACACTATCCTGGGCCTGATGCTAACCCTAACCCTAACCCTAACACTATCCTAGGGCTGATGCTAACCCTAACCCTAACACTATCCTTGGGCTGATGCTAACCCTAACCCTAACCCTAACACTATCCTAGGGCAGATGCTAACCCTAACGCTAACCCTAACACTATCCTAGGGCGGATGCTAACCCTAACCCTAACCCTAACACTATCCTAGGGCTGATGCTAACCCTAACACTAACACTATCCTAGGGCTGATGCTAACCCTAACCCTAACCCTAACATTATCCTAGGGCTGATGCTAACCCTAACCCTAACTCTAACACTATCTTAGGCTGAAGCTAACCCTAACCCTAACACTATCCTACGGCTGATGCTAACCCTAACCCTAACCCTAACACTATCCTAGGGCTGATGCTAACCCTAACCCTAACACTATCCTAGGGCTGATGCTAACCCTAACCCTAACCCTAACACTATCCTAGGCCTGATGATAACCCTAACCCTAACCCTAACACTATCCTAGGGTTTATGTTAACCCTAACCCTAACACTATCCTAGGGCTGATGCTAACCCTAACCCTAACCCTAACACTATCCTAGGGCGGATGCTAACCCTAACCCTAACCCTAACACTATCCTAGGGCTGATGCTAACCCTAACACTAACACTATCCTAGGGCTGATGCTAACCCTAACCCTAACCCTAACATTATCCTAGGGCTGATGCTAACCCTAACCCTAACTCTAACACTATCTTAGGGCTGAGGCTAACCCTAACCCTAACACTATCCTACGGCTGATGCTAACCCTAACCCTAACCCTAACACTATCCTGTGGCTGATGCTAACCCTAACACTAACACTATCCTAGGGCTGATGCTAACCCTAACCCTAACCCTAACACTATCCAAGGGCTGATGCTAACCCTAACCCTAACACTATCCTAGGGCTGATGCTAACCCTAACCCTAACCCTAACACTATCCTAGGGCTGATGCTAACCCTAACCCTAACACTATCCTAGGCCTGATGATAACCCTAACCCTAACCCTATCACTATCCTAGGGCTGATGCTAACCCTAACCCTAACACTATCCTAGGGTTGATGCTAACCCTAACCCTAACCCTAACACTATCCTAGGGCTGATGCTACCCTAACGCTAACCCTAACACTATCCTTGAACTGATGCTAACCCTAACCCTAACCCTAACACTATCCTAGGGCTGATGCTAACCCTAACCCTAACCCTAACACTATCCTAGGGCGGATTCTAACCCTAACCCTAACCCTAACACTATCCTAGGGCTGATGCTAACCCTAACACTAACACTATCCTAGGGCTGATGCTAACCCTAACCCTAACCCTAACATTATCCTAGGGCGGATGCTAACCCTAACCCTAACCCTAACACTATCCTAGGGCTGATGCTAACCCTAACCCTAACACTATCCTAGGCCTGATGCTAACCCTAACCCTAACCCTAACACTATCCTAGGGCTGATGCTAACCCTAACCCTAACACTATCCTAGGGCTGATGCTAACCCTAACACTAACACTATCCTAGGGCTGATGCTAACCCTAACCCTAACCCTAACACTCTCCAAGGGCTGATGCTAACCCAAACCCTAACCCTAACACTATCCTAGGGCTGATGCTAACCCTAACCCTAACTCTAACACTATCTTAGGGCTGAGGCTAACCCTAACCCTAACACTATCCTACGGCTGATGCTAACCCTAACCCTAACCCTAACACTATCCTAGGGCTGATGCTAACCCTAACCCTAACCCTAACACTATCCTAGGGCTGATGCTAACCCTAACCCTAACACTATCCTAGGCCTGATGATAACCCTAACCCTAACCCTAAAACTATCCTAGGGCTGATGCTAACCCTAACCCTAACACTATCCTAGGGCTGATGCTAACCCTAACCCTAACCCTAACACTATCCTAGGGAAGATGCTAACCCTAACGCTAACCCTAACACTATCCTTGAACTGATGCTAACCCTAACCCTAACCCTAACACTATCCTAGGGCTGATGCTAACCCTAACCCTAACACTATCCTAGGCCTGATGATAACCCTAACCCTAACCCGAACACTATCCTAGGGCTGATGCTAACCCTAACCCTAACACTATCCTAGGGCTTATGCTAACCCTAACCCTAACCCTAACACTATCCTAGGGCTGATGCTACCATAACGCTAACCCTAACACTATCCTTGAACTGATGCTAACCCTAACCCTAACCCTAACACTATCCTAGGGCTGATGCTAACCCTAACCCTAACACTAACACTAACATAGGGCTGATGCTAACCCTAACCCTAACACTATCCTAGGGCTGATGCTAACCCTAACCCTAACCCTAACACTATCCTAGAGCTGATGCTAACGCTAACCCTAACACTATCCTAGGGCTGATGCTAACCCTAACCCTAACCCAAACACTATCCTAGGGCGGATGCTAACCCTAACACTAACACTATCCTAGGGCTGATGCTAACCCTAACCCTAACCCTAACACTATCCTAGGGCTGATGCTAACCCTAACCCTAACCCAAACACTATCCTAGGGTTGATGCTAACCCTAACCCTAAACTATCCTAGGGCTGATGCTAACCCTAACCCTAACCCTAACACTATCCTTGGGCTGATGCTAACCCTAACCCTAACACTATCCTGGGCCTGATGCTAACCCTAACGCTAACCCTAACACTATCCTAGGGCTGATGCTAACCCTAAACCTAACACTATCCTTGGGCTGATGCTAACCCTAACCCTAACCCTAACACTATCCTAGGGAAGATGCTAACCCTAACGCTAACCCTAACACTATCCTAGGGCGGATGCTAACCCTAACCCTAACCCTAACACTATCCTAAGGCTGATGCTAACCCTAACACTAACACTATCCTAGGGCTGATGCTAACCCTAACCCTAACCCTAACATTATCCTAGGGCTGATGCTAACCCTAACCCTAACTCTAACACTATCTTAGGCTGAGGCTAACCCTAACCCTAACACTATCCTACGGCTGATGCTAACCCTAACCCTAACCCTAACACTATCCTAGGGCTGATGCTAACCCTAACCCTAACACTATCCTAGGGCTGATGCTAACCCTAACCCTAACCCTAACACTATCCTAGGCCTGATGATAACCCTAACCCTAACCCTAACACTATCCTAGGGTTTATGTTAACCCTAACCCTAACACTATCCTAGGGCTGATGCTAACCCTAACCCTAACCCTAACACTATCCTAGGGCGGATGCTAACCCTAACCCTAACCCTAACACTATCCTAGGGCTGATGCTAACCCTAACACTAACACTATCCTAGGGCTGATGCTAACCCTAACCCTAACCCTAACATTATCCTAGGGCTGATGCTAACCCTAACCCTAACTCTAACACTATCTTAGGGCTGAGGCTAACCCTAACCCTAACACTATCCTACGGCTGATGCTAACCCTAACCCTAACCCTAACACTATCCTGGGGCTGATGCAAACCCTAACACTAACACTATCCTAGGGCTGATGCTAACCCTAACCCTAACCCTAACACTATCCTAGGGCTGATGCTAACCCTAACCCTAACACTATCCTAGGGCTGATGCTAACCCTAACCCTAACCCTAACACTATCCTAGGGCTGATGCTACCCTAACGCTAACCCTAACACTATCCTTGAACTGATGCTAACCCTAACCCTAACCCTAACACTATCCTAGGGCTGATGCTAACCCTAACCCTAACACTAACACTAACATAGGGCTGATGCTAACCCTAACCCTAACACTATCCTAGGGCTGATGCTAACCCTAACCCTAACCCTAACACTATCCTAGGGCTGATGCTAACCCTAACACTATCCTAGGGCTGATGCTAACCCTAACCCTAACCCTAACACTATCCTAGGGCGGATGCTAACCCTAACACTAACACTATCCTAGGGCTGATGCTACCCCTAACCCTAACCCTAACACTATCCTAGGGCTGATGCTAACCCTAACCCTAACCCAAACACTATCCTAGGGTTGATGCTAACCCTAACCCTAACACTATCCTAGGGCTGATGCTAACCCTAACCCTAACACTATCCTAGGGCTGATGCTAACCTTAATCCTAACCCTAACACTATCCTAGGGTTGATGCTAACCCTAACCCTAACACTATCCTAGGGTTGATGCTAACACTAACCCTAACCCTAACACTATCCTAGGGCTCATGTTAACCCTAACCCTAACAGTATCCTAGGGCTGATGCTAACCCTAACCGTAACCCTAACACTAACCTAGGGCTGATGCTAACCCTAACCCTAACACTACCCTAGGGCTGATGCTAACCCTAACCCTAACCCTAACACTATCCCAGGGCTGATGCTAACCCTAACCCTAACACTATCCTAGGGCTGATGCTAACCCTAACCCTAACCCTAACACTATCCTAGGGCTGATGCTAACCCTAACACGAACACTATTCTAGGGCTGATGCTAACCCTAACCCTAACCCTAACACTATCCTAGGGCTGATGCTAACCCTAACCCTAACCAAAACACTATCCTAGGGTTGATGCTAACCCTAACCCTAACACTATCCTAGGGCTGATGCTAACCCCAACCCTAACCCTAACACTATCCTTAGGCTGATGCTAACCCTAACCCTAACACTATCCTGGGCCTGATGCTAACCCTAACCCTAACCCTAACACTATCCTAGGGCGGATGCTAGCCCTAACCCTATCCCTAACACTATCCTAGGGCTGATGCTAACAGTACACTAACACTATCCTAGGGCTGATGCTAACCCTAAACCTAACCCTAACACTCTCCAAGGACTGATGCTAACCCTAACCCTAACCCTAACACTATGTAGGGCTGATGCTAACCCTAACCCTAACTCTAACACTATCTTAGTGCTGAGGCTAACCCTAACCCTAACACTATCCTACGGCTGATGCTAACCCGAACCCTAACCCTAACACTATCCTAGGGCTGATGCTAACCCTAACCATAACACTATCCTAGGCCTGATGCTAACCCTAACCCTAACCCTAACCCTATCCTAGGGTTGATGCTAACCCTAACCCTAACACTATCCTAGGGCTGATGCTAACTCTAACCCTAACCCTAACACTATCCTAGGGCTGATTCTAACCCTAACCCTAACACTATCCTAGGGCTGATGCTAACCCTAACCCTAACCCTAACACTATCCTAGGGCTGATGCTAACCCTAACCCTAACACTATCCTAGGGCTGATGCTAACCCTAACCCTAACCCTAACACTATCCTAAGTCTGATGCTAACCCTAGCCCTCACACTATCCTAGGCCTGATGATAACCCTAACCCTAACCTTAACACTAACCTAGGGCTGATGCTATCCCTAACCCTAACCCTAACACTATCCTAGAGCTGATGCTAACCCTAACCCTAACACTATCCTAGGCCTGATGATAACCCTAACCCTAACCCTGACACTATCCTAGGGCTGATGCTAACCCTAAGCCTAACACTATCCTATATCTGATCCTAACCCTAACCCTAACCCTAACACTATCCTAGGCCTGATGCTAACCCTATCCCTAACCCTAACACTCTCCTAGGGCTGAGGCTAACCCTAACCCTAACACTATCCTAGGGCTGATGCTAACCCTAACCCTAACCCAAACACTATCCTAGCGTTGATGCTAACCCTAACCCTAACACTATCCTAGGGCTGATGCTAACCCTAACCCTAACACTATCCTAGGGCTGATGCTAACCCTAACCCTAACCCTAACACTATCCTAGGCCTGATGCTAACCCTATCCCTAACCCTAACACTCTCCTAGGGCTGAGGCTAACCCTAACCCTAACACTATCCTAGGGCTGATGCTAACCCTAACCCTAACCCAAACACTATCCTAGGGTTGATGCTAACCCTAACCCTAACACTATCCTAGGGCTGATGCTAACCCTAACCCTAACCCTAACATTATCTTAGGGCTGATGCTAACCCTAACCCTAACTCTAACACTATCTTAGGGCTGAGGCTAACCCTAACCCTAACACTATCCTACGGCTGATGCTAACCCTAACCCTAACACTAACAGTATCCTAGGGCTGATGCTAACCCTAACCCTAACACTATCCTAGGGCTGATGCTAACCCTAACCCTAACCCTAACACTATCCTAGGGCTGATGCTAACCCTAACCCTAACACTATCCTAGGGCTGATGCTAACCCTAACCCTAACCCTAACACTATCCTAGGGCTGATGCTAACCCTAACCCTAACACTATCCTAGGCCTGATGATAACCCTAACCCTAACCCTAACACTATTTTAGGGCTGATGCTAACCCTAACCCTAACATTATCCTAGGGCTGATGCTAACCCTAACCATAACCCTAACACTATCCTAGGGCTGATGCTACCCTAACGCTAACCCTAACACTATCCTTTAACTGATGCTAACCCTAACCCTAACCCTAACACTATCCTAGGGCTGATGCTAACCCTAACCCTAACACTAACACTAACATAGGGCTGATGCTAACCCTAACCCTAACACTATCCTAGGGCTGATGCTAACCCTAACCCTAACCCTAACACTATCCTAGGGCTGATGCTAACCCTAACCCTAACCCTAACAGTATCCTAGGGCGGATGCTAACCCTAACACTAACACTATCCTAGGGCTGATGCTAACCCTAACCCTAACCCTAACACTATCCTAGGGCTGAGGCTAACCCTAACCCTAACCCAAACACTATCCTAGGGTTGATGCTAACCCTAACCCTAACACTATCCTAGGGCTGATGCTAACCCTAACCCTAACCCTAACACTATCCTTGGGCTGATGCTAACCCTAACCCTAACACTATCCTGGGCCTGATGCTAACCCTAACCCTAACCCTAACACTATCCTAGGGCTGATGCTAACCCTAACCCTAACACTATCCTTGCGCTGATGCTAACCCTAACCCTAACACTATCCTAGGGCAGATGCTAACCCTAACGCTAACCCTAACACTATCCTTGAACTGATGCTAACCCTAACCCTAAGCCTAACACTATCCTAGGCCTGATGATAACCCTAACCCTAACCCTAACACTATCCTAGGGCTGATGCTAACCCTAACGCTAACCCTAACACTATCCTTGAACTGATGCTAACCCTAACCCTAACCCTAACACTATCCTAGGGCTGATGCTAACCCTAACCCTAACAGTAACACTAACCTAGGGCTGATGCTAACCCTAACCCTAACACTATCCTAGGGCTGATGCTAACCCTAACCCTATCCCTAACACTATCCTAGGGCTGATGCTAACCGTAACACTAACACTATCCTAGGGCTGTTGCTAACCCTAACCCTAACCCTAACACTATCCTAGGGCTGATGCTAACCCTAACCCTAACCCAAACACTATCCTAGTGTTGATGCTAACCCTAACCCTAACACTATCCTAGGGCTAATGCTAACCCTAACCCTAACCCTAACACTATCCTTGGGCTGATGCTAACCCTAACCCTAACACTATCCTGGGCCTGATGCTAACCCTAACCCTAACCCTAACACTATCCTAGGCCTGATGCTAACCCTAACCCTAACACTATCCTAGGGCTGATGCTAACCCTAACACTAACACTATCCTAGGGCTGATGCTAACCCTAACCCTAACCCTAACACTCTCCAAGGGCTGATGCTAACCCTAACCCTAACCCTAACACTATCCTAGGGCTGATGCTAACCCTAACCCTAACTCTAACACTATCTTAGGGCTGAGGCTAACCCTAACCCTAACACTATAGTACGGCTGATGCTAACCCTAACCCTAACCCTAACACTATCCTAGGGCTGATGCTAACCCTAACCCTAACACTATCCTAGGCCTGATGCTAACCCTAACCCTAACCCTAACACTATCCTAGGGCTGATGGTAACCCTAACCCTAACACTATCCTAGGGCTGATGCTAACCCTAACCCTAACCCTAACACTATCCTAGGGCTGATGCTAACCCTACCCCTAACTCTAACACTATCTTAGGGCTGAGGCTAACCCTAACCCTAACACTATCCTACGGCTGATGCTAACCCGAACCATAACCCTAACACTATCCTAGGGCTGATGCTAACAGTAACCCTAACACTATCCTAGGCCTGATGATAACCCTTACCCTAACCCTAACGCTATCCTAGGGATGATGCTAACCCTAACCCTAACACTATCCTAGGGCTGATGCTAACCCTAACCCTAACCCTAACACTATCCTAGGGCTGATGCTAACCCTAACGCTTACCCTAACACTATCCTTGAACTGATGCTAACCCTAACCCTAACCCTAACACTATCCTAGGGCTGATGCTAACCCTAACACTAACACTAACACTAACCTAGGGCTGATGCTAACCCTAACCCTAACACTATCCTAGGGCTGATGCTAACCCTAACCCTAACCCTAACACTATCCTAGGGCTGATGCTAACCCTAACACTAACACTATCCTAGGGCTGATGCTAACCCTAACCCTAACCCTAACACTATCCTAGGGCTGATGCTAACCCTAACCCTAACCCAAACACTATCCTAGGGTTGATGCTAACCCTAACCCTAACACTATCCTAGGGCTGATGCTAACCCTATCCCTAACCCTAACACTATCCTTGGGCTGATGCTATCCCTAACCCTAACATTATCCTGGGCCTGATGCTAACCCTAACCCTAACCCTAACACTATCCTAGGGCTGATGCTAACCCTAACCCTAACACTAACAATAACCTAGGGCTGATGCTAACCCTAACCCTAACACTATCCTAGGGCTGATGCTAACCCTAACCCTAACCCTAACACTATCCTAGGGCTGATGCTAACCCTAACACTAACCCTAACACTATCCTAGGGAAGATGCTAACCCTAACGCTAACCCTAACACTATCCTTGAACTGATGCTAACCCTAACCCTAACCCTAAAACTATCCTGGGCCTGATGCTAACCCTAACCCTAACCCTAACACTATCCTAGGGCTGATGCTAACCCTAACCCTAACACTATCCTTGGGCTGATGCTAACCCTAACCCTAACCCTAACACTATCCTAGGGCGGATGCTAACCCTAACCCTAACCCTAACACTATCCTAGGGTTTATGTTAACCCTAACCCTAACACTATCCTAGGGCTGATGCTAACCCTAACCCTAACCCTAACATTATCCTAGGGCGGATGCTAACCCTAACCCTAACCCTAACACTATCCTAGGGCTGATGCTAACCCTAACCCTAACACTATCCTAGGCCTGATGCTAACCCTAACCCTAACCCTAACACTATCCTAGGGCTGATGCTAACCCTACCCCTAACTCTAACACTATCTTAGGGCTGAGGCTAACCCTAACCCTAACACTATCCTACGGCTGATGCTAACCCTAACCCTAACCCTAACACTATCCTAGGGCTGATGCTAACCCTAACCCTAACACTATCCTAGGCCTGATGCTAACCCTAACCCTAACCCAAACACTATCCTAGTGTTGATGCTAACCCTAACCCTAACACTATCCTAGGGCTAATGCTAACCCTAACCCTAACCCTAACACTATCCTTGGGCTGATGCTAACCCTAACCCTAACACTATCCTGGGCCTGATGCTAACCCTAACCCTAACCCTAACACTATCCTAGGCCTGATGCTAACCCTAACCCTAACACTATCCTAGGGCTGATGCTAACCCTAACACTAACACTATCCTAGGGCTGATGCTAACCCTAACCCTAACCCTAACACTCTCCGAGGGCTGATGCTAACCCTAACCCTAACCCTAACACTATCCTAGGGCTGATGCTAACCCTAACCCTAACACTAACACTAACATAGGGCTGATGCTAACCCTAACCCTAACACTATCCTAGGGCTGATGCTAACCCTAACCCTAACCCTAACACTATCCTAGGGCTGATGCTAACCCTAACCCTAACCCTAACAGTATCCTAGGGCGGATGCTAACCCTAACACTAACACTATCCTAGGGCTGATGCTAACCCTAACCCTAACCCTAACACTATCCTAGGGCTGAGGCTAACCCTAACCCTAACCCAAACACTATCCTAGGGTTGATGCTAACCCTAACCCTAACACTATCCTAGGGCTGATGCTAACCCTAACCCTAACCCTAACACTATCCTTGGGCTGATGCTAACCCTAACCCTAACACTATCCTGGGCCTGATGCTAACCCTAACCCTAACCCTAACACTATCCTAGGGCTGATGCTAACCCTAACCCTAACACTATCCTTGCGCTGATGCTAACCCTAACCCTAACACTATCCTAGGGCAGATGCTAACCCTAACGCTAACCCTAACACTATCCTTGAACTGATGCTAACCCTAACCCTAAGCCTAACACTATCCTAGGCCTGATGATAACCCTAACCCTAACCCTAACACTATCCTAGGGCTGATGCTAACCCTAACGCTAACCCTAACACTATCCTTGAACTGATGCTAACCCTAACCCTAACCCTATCACTATCCTAGGGCTGATGCTAACCCTAACCCTAACAGTAACACTAACCTAGGGCTGATGCTAACCCTAACCCTAACACTATCCTAGGGCTGATGCTAACCCTAACCCTATCCCTAACACTATCCTAGGGCTGATGCTAACCCTAACACTAACACTATCCTAGGGCTGTTGCTAACCCTAACCCTAACCCTAACACTATCCTAGGGCTGATGCTAACCCTAACCCTAACCCAAACACTATCCTAGTGTTGATGCTAACCCTAACCCTAACACTATCCTAGGGCTAATGCTAACCCTAACCCTAACCCTAACACTATCCTTGGGCTGATGCTAACCCTAACCCTAACACTATCCTGGGCCTGATGCTAACCCTAACCCTAACCCTAACACTATCCTAGGCCTGATGCTAACCCTAACCCTAACACTATCCTAGGGCTGATGCTAACCCTAACCCTAACCCTAACACTCTCCAAGGGCTGATGCTAACCCTAACCCTAACCCTAACACTATCCTAGGGCTGATGCTAACCCTAACCCTAACTCTAACACTATCTTAGGGCTGAGGCTAACCCTAACCCTAACACTATAGTACGGCTGATGCTAACCCTAACCCTAACCCTAACACTATCCTAGGGCTGATGCTAACCCTAACCCTAACACTATCCTAGGCCTGATGCTAACCCTAACCCTAACCCTAACACTATCCTAGGGCTGATGGTAACCCTAACCCTAACACTATCCTAGGGCTGATGCTAACCCTAACCCTAACCCTAACACTATCCTAGGGCTGATGCTAACCCTACCCCTAACTCTAACACTATCTTAGGGCTGAGGCTAACCCTAACCCTAACACTATCCTACGGCTGATGCTAACCCGAACCATAACCCTAACACTATCCTAGGGCTGATGCTAACAGTAACCCTAACACTATCCTAGGCCTGATGATAACCCTTACCCTAACCCTAACGCTATCCTAGGGATGATGCTAACCCTAACCCTAACACTATCCTAGGGCTGATGCTAACCCTAACCCTAACCCTAACACTATCCTAGGGCTGATGCTAACCCTAACGCTTACCCTAACACTATCCTTGAACTGATGCTAACCCTAACCCTAACCCTAACACTATCCTAGGGCTGATGCTAACCCTAACCCTAACACTAACACTAACCTAGGGCTGATGCTAACCCTAACCCTAACACTATCCTAGGGCTGATGCTAACCCTAACCCTAACCCTAACACTATCCTAGGGCTGATGCTAACCCTAACACTAACACTATCCTAGGGCTGATGCTAACCCTAACCCTAACCCTAACACTATCCTAGGGCTGATGCTAACCCTAACCCTAACCCAAACACTATCCTAGGGTTGATGCTAACCCTAACACTAACACTATCCTACGGCTGATGCTAACCCTATCCCTAACCCTAACACTATCCTTGGGCTGATGCTATCCCTAACCCTAACATTATCCTGGGCCTGATGCTAACCCTAACCCTAACCCTAACACTATCCTAGGGCTGATGCTAACCCTAACCCTAACACTAACAATAACCTAGGGCTGATGCTAACCCTAACCCTAACACTATCCTAGGGCTGATGCTAACCCTAACCCTAACCCTAACACTATCCTAGGGCTGATGCTAACCCTAACACTAACCCTAACACTATCCTAGGGAAGATGCTAACCCTAACGCTAACCCTAACACTATCCTTGAACTGATGCTAACCCTAACCCTAACCCTAAAACTATCCTGGGCCTGATGCTAACCCTAACCCTAACCCTAACACTATCCTAGGGCTGATGCTAACCCTAACCCTAACACTATCCTTGGGCTGATGCTAACCCTAACCCTAACCCTAACACTATCCTAGGGCAGATGCTAACCCTAACCCTAACCCTAACACTATCCTAGGGTTTATGTTAACCCTAACCCTAACACTATCCTAGGGCTGATGCTAACCCTAACCCTAACCCTAACACTATCCTAGGGCGGATGCTAACCCTAACCCTAACCCTAACACTATCCTAGGGCTGATGCTAACCCTAACACTAACACTATCCTAGGGCTGATGCTAACCCTAACCCTAACCCTAACATTATCCTAGGGCGGATGCTAACCCTAACCCTAACCCTAACACTATCCTAGGGCTGATGCTAACCCTAACCCTAACACTATCCTAGGCCTGATGCTAACCCTAACCCTAACCCTAACACTATCCTAGGGCTGATGCTAACCCTACCCCTAACTCCAACACTATCTTAGGGCTGAGGCTAACCCTAACCCTAACACTATCCTACGGCTGATGCTAACCCTAACCCTAACCCTAACACTATCCTAGGGCTGATGCTAACCCTAACCCTAACACTATCCTAGGCCTGATGCTAACCCTAAACATAACCCTAACACTATCCTAGGGCTGATGCTAACCCTAACCCTAACACTATCCTAGGGCTGATGCTAACCCTAACCCTAACCCTAACACTATCCTAGTGCTGATGCTAACCCTAACCCTAACTCTAACACTATCTTAGGGCTGAGGCTAACCCTAACCCTAACACTATCCTACGGCTGATGCTAACCCGAACCCTAACCCTAACACTATCCTAGGGCTGATGCTTATCCTAACCATAACACTATCCTAGGCCTGATGCTAACCCTAACCCTAACCCTAACTCTATCCTAGGGTTGATGCTAACCCTAACCCTAACACTATCCTAGGGCTGATGGTAACCCTAACACTAACCCTAACACTATCCTAAGTCTGATGCTAACCCTAGCCCTCACACTATCCTAGGCCTGATGATAACCCTAACCCTAACCTTAACACTATCCTAGGGCTGATGCTAACCCTAACCCTAACCCTAACACTATCCTAGAGCTGATGCTAACCCTAACCCTAACACTATCCTAGGCCTGATGATAACCCTAACCCTAACCCTGACACTATCCTAGGGCTGATGCTAACCCTAACCCTAACCCAAACACTATCCTAGGGTTGATGCTAACCCTAACCCTAACACTATCCTAGGGCTGATGCTAACCCTAACCCTAACCCTAACACTATCCTTGAGCTGATGCTAACCCTAACCCTAACACTATCCTGGGCCTGATGCTAACCCTATCCCTAACCCTAACACTCTCCTAGGGCTCAGGCTAACCCTAACCCTAACACTATCCTAGGGCTGATGCTAACCCTAACCCTAACCCAAACACTATCCTAGGGTTGATGCTAACCCTAACCCTAACACTATCCTAGGGCTGATGCTAACCCTAACCCTAACCCTAACACTATCCTTGAGCTGATGCTAACCCTAACCCTAACACTATCCTGGGCCTGATGCTAACCCTAACCCTAACCCTAACACTATCCTAGGGCTGATGCTAACCCTAACCCTAACACTATCCTTGGGCTGATGCTAACCCTAACCCTAACCCTAACACTATCCTAGGCCTGATGCTAACCCTATCCCTAACCCTAACACTCTCCTAGGGCTCAGGCTAACCCTAACCCTAACACTATCCTAGGGCTGATGCTAACCCTAACCCTAACCCAAACACTATCCTAGGGTTGATGCTAACCCTAACCCTAACACTATCCTAGGGCTGATGCTAACCCTAACCCTAACCCTAACACTATCCTTGAGCTGATGCTAACCCTAACCCTAACACTATCCTGGGCCTGATGCTAACCCTAACCCTAACCCTAACACTATCCTAGGGCTGATGCTAACCCTAACCCTAACACTATCCTTGGGCTGATGCTAACCCTAACCCTAACCCTAACACTATCCTAGGGCAGATGCTAACCCTAACGCTAACCCTAACACTATCCTTGAACTGATGCTAACCCTAACCCTAACCCTAACACTATCCTAGGCCTGATGATAACCCTAACCCTAACCCTAACACTATCCTAGGGTTTATGTTAACCCTAACCCTAACACTATCCTAGGGTTGATGCTAACCCTAACCCTAACCCTAACACTATCCTAGGGCCGATGCTAACCCTAACCCTAACCCTAACACTATCCTAGGGCTGATGCTAACCCTAACACTAACACTATCCTAGGGCTGATGCTAACCCTAACCCTAACCCTAACATTATCCTAGGGCGGATGCTAACCCTAACCCTAACACTATCCTAGGGCTGATGCTAACCCTAACACTAACCCTAACACTATCCTAGAAAAGATGCTAACCCTAACGCTAACCCTAACACTATCCTTGAACTGATGCTAACCCTAACCCTAACCCTAAAACTATCCTGGGCCTGATGCTAACCCTAACCCTAACCCTAACACTATCCTAGGGCTGATGCTAACCCTAACCCTAACACTATCCTTGGGCTGATGCTAACCCTAACCCTAACCCTAACACTATCCTAGGGCAGATGCTAACCCTAACCCTAACCCTAACACTATCCTAGGGTTTATGTTAACCCTAACCCTAACACTATCCTAGGGCTGATGCTAACCCTAACCCTAACCCTAACACTATCCTAGGGCGGATGCTAACCCTAACCCTAACCCTAACACTATCCTAGGGCTAATGCTAACCCTAACACTAACACTATCCTAGGGCTGATGCTAACCCTAACCCTAACCCTAACATTATCCTAGGGCGGATGCTAACCCTAACCCTAACCCTAACACTATCCTAGGGCTGATGCTAACCCTAACCCTAACACTATCCTAGGCCTGATGCTAACCCTAACCCTAACCCTAACACTATCCTAGGGCTGATGCTAACCCTACCCCTAACTCCAACACTATCTTAGGGCTGAGGCTAACCCTAACCCTAACACTATCCTACGGCTGATGCTAACCCTAACCCTAACCCTAACACTATCCTAGGGCTGATGCTAACCCTAACCCTAACACTATCCTAGGCCTGATGCTAACCCTAAACATAACCCTAACACTATCCTAGGGCTGATGCTAACCCTAACCCTAACACTATCCTAGGGCTGATGCTAACCCTAACCCTAACCCTAACACTATCCTAGTGCTGATGCTAACCCTAACCCTAACTCTAACACTATCTTAGGGCTGAGGCTAACCCTAACCCTAACACTATCCTACGGCTGATGCTAACCCGAACCCTAACCCTAACACTATCCTAGGGCTGATGCTTATCCTAACCATAACACTATCCTAGGCCTGATGCTAACCCTAACCCTAACCCTAACTCTATCCTAGGGTTGATGCTAACCCTAACCCTAACACTATCCTAGGGCTGATGGTAACCCTAACACTAACCCTAACACTATCCTAAGTCTGATGCTAACCCTAGCCCTCACACTATCCTAGGCCTGATGATAACCCTAACCCTAACCTTAACACTAACATAGGGCTGATGCTAACCCTAACCCTAACCCTAACACTATCCTAGAGCTGATGCTAACCCTAACCCTAACACTATCCTAGGCCTGATGATAACCCTAACCCTAACCCTGACACTATCCTAGGGCTGATGCTAACCCTAACCCTAACCCAAACACTATCCTAGGGTTGATGCTAACCCTAACCCTAACACTATCCTAGGGCTGATGCTAACCCTAACCCTAACCCTAACACTATCCTTGAGCTGATGCTAACCCTAACCCTAACACTATCCTGGGCCTGATGCTAACCCTATCCCTAACCCTAACACTCTCCTAGGGCTCAGGCTAACCCTAACCCTAACACTATCCTAGGGCTGATGCTAACCCTAACCCTAACCCAAACACTATCCTAGGGTTGATGCTAACCCTAACCCTAACACTATCCTAGGGCTGATGCTAACCCTAACCCTAACCCTAACACTATCCTTGAGCTGATGCTAACCCTAACCCTAACACTATCCTGGGCCTGATGCTAACCCTAACCCTAACCCTAACACTATCCTAGGGCTGATGCTAACCCTAACCCTAACACTATCCTTGGGCTGATGCTAACCCTAACCCTAACCCTAACACTATCCTAGGCCTGATGCTAACCCTATCCCTAACCCTAACACTCTCCTAGGGCTCAGGCTAACCCTAACCCTAACACTATCCTAGGGCTGATGCTAACCCTAACCCTAACCCAAACACTATCCTAGGGTTGATGCTAACCCTAACCCTAACACTATCCTAGGGCTGATGCTAACCCTAACCCTAACCCTAACACTATCCTTGAGCTGATGCTAACCCTAACCCTAACACTATCCTGGGCCTGATGCTAACCCTAACCCTAACCCTAACACTATCCTAGGGCTGATGCTAACCCTAACCCTAACACTATCCTTGGGCTGATGCTAACCCTAACCCTAACCCTAACACTATCCTAGGGCAGATGCTAACCCTAACGCTAACCCTAACACTATCCTTGAACTGATGCTAACCCTAACCCTAACCCTAACACTATCCTAGGCCTGATGATAACCCTAACCCTAACCCTAACACTATCCTAGGGTTTATGTTAACCCTAACCCTAACACTATCCTAGGGTTGATGCTAACCCTAACCCTAACCCTAACACTATCCTAGGGCCGATGCTAACCCTAACCCTAACCCTAACACTATCCTAGGGCTGATGCTAACCCTAACACTAACACTATCCTAGGGCTGATGCTAACCCTAACCCTAACCCTAACATTATCCTAGGGCGGATGCTAACCCTAACCCTAACACTATCCTAGGGCTGATGCTAACCCTAACACTAACCCTAACACTATCCTAGAAAAGATGCTAACCCTAACGCTAACCCTAACACTATCCTTGAACTGATGCTAACCCTAACCCTAACCCTAAAACTATCCTGGGCCTGATGCTAACCCTAACCCTAACCCTAACACTATCCTAGGGCTGATGCTAACCCTAACCCTAACACTATCCTTGGGCTGATGCTAACCCTAACCCTAACCCTAACACTATCCTAGGGCAGATGCTAACCCTAACCCTAACCCTAACACTATCCTAGGGTTTATGTTAACCCTAACCCTAACACTATCCTAGGGCTGATGCTAACCCTAACCCTAACCCTAACACTATCCTAGGGCGGATGCTAACCCTAACCCTAACCCTAACACTATCCTAGGGCTAATGCTAACCCTAACACTAACACTATCCTAGGGCTGATGCTAACCCTAACCCTAACCCTAACATTATCCTAGGGCGGATGCTAACCCTAACCCTAACCCTAACACTATCCTAGGGCTGATGCTAACCCTAACCCTAACACTATCCTAGGCCTGATGCTAACCCTAACCCTAACCCTAACACTATCCTAGGGCTGATGCTAACCCTACCCCTAACTCCAACACTATCTTAGGGCTGAGGCTAACCCTAACCCTAACACTATCCTACGGCTGATGCTAACCCTAACCCTAACCCTAACACTATCCTAGGGCTGATGCTAACCCTAACCCTAACACTATCCTAGGCCTGATGCTAACCCTAAACATAACCCTAACACTATCCTAGGGCTGATGCTAACCCTAACCCTAACACTATCCTAGGGCTGATGCTAACCCTAACCCTAACCCTAACACTATCCTAGTGCTGATGCTAACCCTAACCCTAACTCTAACACTATCTTAGGGCTGAGGCTAACCCTAACCCTAACACTATCCTACGGCTGATGCTAACCCGAACCCTAACCCTAACACTATCCTAGGGCTGATGCTTATCCTAACCATAACACTATCCTAGGCCTGATGCTAACCCTAACCCTAACCCTAACACTATCCTAGGGTTGATGCTAACCCTAACCCTAACACTATCCTAGGACTGATGGTAACCCTAACACTAACCCTAACACTATCCTAAGTCTGATGCTAACCCTAGCCCTCACACTATCCTAGGCCTGATGATAACCCTAGCCCTAACCTTAACACTATCCTAGGGCTGATGCTAACCCTAACCCTAACCCTAACACTATCCTAGAGCTGATGCTAACCCTAACCCTAACACTATCCTAGGCCTGATGATAACCCTAACCCTAACCCTGACACTATCCTAGGGCTGATGCTAACCCTAACCCTAACACTATCCTAAGGCTGATGCTAACCCTAACCCTAACCCTAACACTATCCTAGGCCTGATGCTAACCCTATCCCTAACCCTAACACTCTCCTAGGGCTCAGGCTAACCCTAACCCTAACACTATCCTAGGGCTGATGCTAACCCTAACCCTAACCCAAACACTATCCTAGGGTTGATGCTAACCCTAACCCTAACACTATCCTAGGGCTGATGCTAACCCTAACCCTAACCCTAACACTATCCTTGAGCTGATGCTAACCCTAACCCTAACACTATCCTGGGCCTGATGCTAACCCTAACCCTAACCCTAACACTATCCTAGGCCTGATGCTAACCCTAACCCTAACACTATCCTAGGGCTGATGCTAACCCTAACACTAACACTATCCTAGGGCTGATGCTAACCCTAACCCTAACCCTAACACTCTCCGAGGGCTGATGCTAACCCTAACCCTAACCCTAACACTATCCTAGGGCTGATGCTAACCCTAACCCTAACACTAACACTAACATAGGGCTGATGCTAACCCTAACCCTAACACTATCCTAGGGCTGATGCTAACCCTAACCCTAACCCTAACACTATCCTAGGGCTGATGCTAACCCTAACCCTAACCCTAACAGTATCCTAGGGCGGATGCTAACCCTAACACTAACACTATCCTAGGGCTGATGCTAACCCTAACCCTAACCCTAACACTATCCTAGGGCTGAGGCTAACCCTAACCCTAACCCAAACACAATCCTAGGGTTGATGCTAACCCTAACCCTAACACTATCCTAGGGCTGATGCTAACCCTAACCCTAACCCTAACACTATCCTTGGGCTGATGCTAACCCTAACCCTAACACTATCCTGGGCCTGATGCTAACCCTAACCCTAACCCTAACACTATCCTAGGGCTGATGCTAACCCTAACCCTAACACTATCCTTGCGCTGATGCTAACCCTAACCCTAACACTATCCTAGGGCAGATGCTAACCCTAACGCTAACCCTAACACTATCCTTGAACTGATGCTAACCCTAACCCTAAGCCTAACACTATCCTAGGCCTGATGATAACCCTAACCCTAACCCTAACACTATCCTAGGGCTGATGCTAACCCTAACGCTAACCCTAACACTATCCTTGAACTGATGCTAACCCTAACCCTAACCCTAACACTATCCTAGGGCTGATGCTAACCCTAACCCTAACAGTAACACTAACCTAGGGCTGATGCTAACCCTAACCCTAACACTATCCTAGGGCTGATGCTAACCCTAACCCTATCCCTAACACTATCCTAGGGCTGATGCTAACCCTAACACTAACACTATCCTAGGGCTGTTGCTAACCCTAACCCTAACCCTAACACTATCCTAGGGCTGATGCTAACCCTAACCCTAACCCAAACACTATCCTAGTGTTGATGCTAACCCTAACCCTAACACTATCCTAGGGCTAATGCTAACCCTAACCCTAACCCTAACACTATCCTTGGGCTGATGCTAACCCTAACCCTAACACTATCCTGGGCCTGATGCTAACCCTAACCCTAACCCTAACACTATCCTAGGCCTGATGCTAACCCTAACCCTAACACTATCCTAGGGCTGATGCTAACCCTAACCCTAACCCTAACACTCTCCAAGGGCTGATGCTAACCCTAACCCTAACCCTAACACTATCCTAGGGCTGATGCTAACCCTAACCCTAACACTATCCTAAGGCTGATGCTAACCCTAACCCTAACCCTAACACTATCCTAGGCCTGATGCTAACCCTATCCCTAACCCTAACACTCTCCTAGGGCTCAGGCTAACCCTAACCCTAACACTATCCTAGGGCTGATGCTAACCCTAACCCTAACCCAAACACTATCCTAGGGTTGATGCTAACCCTAACCCTAACACTATCCTAGGGCTGATGCTAACCCTAACCCTAACCCTAACCCTAACACTATCCTTGAGCTGATGCTAACCCTAACCCTAACACTATCCTGGGCCTGATGCTAACCCTAACCCTAACCCTAACACTATCCTAGGGCTGATGCTAACCCTAACCCTAACACTATCCTTGGGCTGATGCTAACCCTAACCCTAACCCTAACACTATCCTAGGGCAGATGCTAACCCTAACGCTAACCCTAACACTATCCTTGAACTGATGCTAACCCTAACCCTAACCCTAACACTATCCTAGGCCTGATGATAACCCTAACCCTAACCCTAACACTATCCTAGGGTTTATGTTAACCCTAACCCTAACACTATCCTAGGGTTGATGCTAACCCTAACCCTAACCCTAACACTATCCTAGGGCCGATGCTAACCCTAACCCTAACCCTAACACTATCCTAGGGCTGATGCTAACCCTAACACTAACACTATCCTAGGGCTGATGCTAACCCTAACCCTAACCCTAACATTATCCTAGGGCGGATGCTAACCCTAACCCTAACCCTAACACTATCCTAGGGCTGATGCTAACCCTAACACTAACCCTAACACTATCCTAGAAAAGATGCTAACCCTAACGCTAACCCTAACACTATCCTTGAACTGATGCTAACCCTAACCCTAACCCTAAAACTATCCTGGGCCTGATGCTAACCCTAACCCTAACCCTAACACTATCCTAGGGCTGATGCTAACCCTAACCCTAACACTATCCTTGGGCTGATGCTAACCCTAACCCTAACCCTAACACTATCCTAGGGCAGATGCTAACCCTAACCCTAACCCTAACACTATCCTAGGGTTTATGTTAACCCTAACCCTAACACTATCCTAGGGCTGATGCTAACCCTAACCCTAACCCTAACACTATCCTAGGGCGGATGCTAACCCTAACCCTAACCCTAACACTATCCTAGGGCTAATGCTAACCCTAACACTAACACTATCCTAGGGCTGATGCTAACCCTAACCCTAACCCTAACATTATCCTAGGGCGGATGCTAACCCTAACCCTAACCCTAACACTATCCTAGGGCTGATGCTAACCCTAACCCTAACACTATCCTAGGCCTGATGCTAACCCTAACCCTAACCCTAACACTATCCTAGGGCTGATGCTAACCCTACCCCTAACTCCAACACTATCTTAGGGCTGAGGCTAACCCTAACCCTAACACTATCCTACGGCTGATGCTAACCCTAACCCTAACCCTAACACTATCCTAGGGCTGATGCTAACCCTAACCCTAACACTATCCTAGGCCTGATGCTAACCCTAAACATAACCCTAACACTATCCTAGGGCTGATGCTAACCCTAACCCTAACACTATCCTAGGGCTGATGCTAACCCTAACCCTAACCCTAACACTATCCTAGTGCTGATGCTAACCCTAACCCTAACTCTAACACTATCTTAGGGCTGAGGCTAACCCTAACCCTAACACTATCCTACGGCTGATGCTAACCCGAACCCTAACCCTAACACTATCCTAGGGCTGATGCTTATCCTAACCATAACACTATCCTAGGCCTGATGCTAACCCTAACCCTAACCCTAACTCTATCCTAGGGTTGATGCTAACCCTAACCCTAACACTATCCTAGGACTGATGGTAACCCTAACACTAACCCTAACACTATCCTAAGTCTGATGCTAACCCTAGCCCTCACACTATCCTAGGCCTGATGATAACCCTAGCCCTAACCTTAACACTATCCTAGGGCTGATGCTAACCCTAACCCTAACCCTAACACTATCCTAGAGCTGATGCTAACCCTAACCCTAACACTATCCTAGGCCTGATGATAACCCTAACCCTAACCCTGACACTATCCTAGGGCTGATGCTAACCCTAACCCTAACACTATCCTAAGGCTGATGCTAACCCTAACCCTAACCCTAACACTATCCTAGGCCTGATGCTAACCCTATCCCTAACCCTAACACTCTCCTAGGGCTCAGGCTAACCCTAACCCTAACACTATCCTAGGGCTGATGCTAACCCTAACCCTAACCCAAACACTATCCTAGGGTTGATGCTAACCCTAACCCTAACACTATCCTAGGGCTGATGCTAACCCTAACCCTAACCCTAACACTATCCTTGAGCTGATGCTAACCCTAACCCTAACACTATCCTGGGCCTGATGCTAACCCTAACCCTAACCCTAACACTATCCTAGGCCTGATGCTAACCCTAACCCTAACACTATCCTAGGGCTGATGCTAACCCTAACACTAACACTATCCTAGGGCTGATGCTAACCCTAACCCTAACCCTAACACTCTCCGAGGGCTGATGCTAACCCTAACCCTAACCCTAACACTATCCTAGGGCTGATGCTAACCCTAACCCTAACACTAACACTAACATAGGGCTGATGCTAACCCTAACCCTAACACTATCCTAGGGCTGATGCTAACCCTAACCCTAACCCTAACACTATCCTAGGGCTGATGCTAACCCTAACCCTAACCCTAACAGTATCCTAGGGCGGATGCTAACCCTAACACTAACACTATCCTAGGGCTGATGCTAACCCTAACCCTAACCCTAACACTATCCTAGGGCTGAGGCTAACCCTAACCCTAACCCAAACACTATCCTAGGGTTGATGCTAACCCTAACCCTAACACTATCCTAGGGCAGATGCTAACCCTAACGCTAACCCTAACACTATCCTTGAACTGATGCTAACCCTAACCCTAAGCCTAACACTATCCTAGGCCTGATGATAACCCTAACCCTAACCCTAACACTATCCTAGGGCTGATGCTAACCCTAACGCTAACCCTAACACTATCCTTGAACTGATGCTAACCCTAACCCTAACCCTAACACTATCCTAGGGCTGATGCTAACCCTAACCCTAACAGTAACACTAACCTAGGGCTGATGCTAACCCTAACCCTAACACTATCCTAGGGCTGATGCTAACCCTAACCCTATCCCTAACACTATCCTAGGGCTGATGCTAACCCTAACACTAACACTATCCTAGGGCTGTTGCTAACCCTAACCCTAACCCTAACACTATCCTAGGGCTGATGCTAACCCTAACCCTAACCCAAACACTATCCTAGTGTTGATGCTAACCCTAACCCTAACACTATCCTAGGGCTAATGCTAACCCTAACCCTAACCCTAACACTATCCTTGGGCTGATGCTAACCCTAACCCTAACACTATCCTGGGCCTGATGCTAACCCTAACCCTAACCCTAACACTATCCTAGGCCTGATGCTAACCCTAACCCTAACACTATCCTAGGGCTGATGCTAACCCTAACCCTAACCCTAACACTCTCCAAGGGCTGATGCTAACCCTAACCCTAACCCTAACACTATCATAGGGCTGATGCTAACCCTAACCCTAACTCTAACACTATCTTAGGGCTGAGGCTAACCCTAACCCTAACACTATAGTACGGCTGATGCTAACCCTAACCCTAACCCTAACACTATCCTAGGGCTGATGCTAACCCTAACCCTAACACTATCCTAGGCCTGATGCTAACCCTAACCCTAACCCTAACACTATCCTAGGGCTGATGGTAACCCTAACCCTAACACTATCCTAGGGCTGATGCTAACCCTAACCCTAACCCTAACACTATCCTAGGGCTGATGCTAACCCTACCCCTAACTCTAACACTATCTTAGGGCTGAGGCTAACCCTAACCCTAACACTATCCTACGGCTGATGCTAACCCGAACCATAACCCTAACACTATCCTAGGGCTGATGCTAACAGTAACCCTAACACTATCCTAGGCCTGATGATAACCCTTACCCTAACCCTAACGCTATCCTAGGGATGATGCTAACCCTAACCCTAACACTATCCTAGGGCTGATGCTAACCCTAACCCTAACCCTAACACTATCCTAGGGCTGATGCTAACCCTAACGCTTACCCTAACACTATCCTTGAACTGATGCTAACCCTAACCCTAACCCTAACACTATCCTAGGGCTGATGCTAACCCTAACCCTAACACTAACACTAACCTAGGGCTGATGCTAACCCTAACCCTAACACTATCCTAGGGCTGATGCTAACCCTAACCCTAACCCTAACACTATCCTAGGGCTGATGCTAACCCTAACACTAACACTATCCTAGGGCTGATGCTAACCCTAACCCTAACCCTAACACTATCCTAGGGCTGATGCTAACCCTAACCCTAACCCAAACACTATCCTAGGGTTGATGCTAACCCTAACACTAACACTATCCTACGGCTGATGCTAACCCTATCCCTAACCCTAACACTATCCTTGGGCTGATGCTATCCCTAACCCTAACATTATCCTGGGCCTGATGCTAACCCTAACCCTAACGCTAACACTATCCTAGGGCTGATGCTAACCCTAACCCTAACACTAACAATAACCTAGGGCTGATGCTAACCCTAACCCTAACACTATCCTAGGGCTGATGCTAACCCTAACCCTAACCCTAACACTATCCTAGGGCTGATGCTAACACTAACACTAACCCTAACACTATCCTAGGGAAGATGCTAACCCTAACGCTAACCCTAACACTATCCTTGAACTGATGCTAACCCTAACCCTAACCCTAAAACTATCCTGGGCCTGATGCTAACCCTAACCCTAACCCTAACACTATCCTAGGGCTGATGCTAACCCTAACCCTAACACTATCCTTGGGCTGATGCTAACCCTAACCCTAACCCTAACACTATCCTAGGGCAGATGCTAACCCTAACCCTAACCCTAACACTATCCTAGGGTTTATGTTAACCCTAACCCTAACACTATCCTAGGGCTGATGCTAACCCTAACCCTAACCCTAACACTATCCTAGGGCGGATGCTAACCCTAACCCTAACCCTAACACTATCCTAGGGCTGATGCTAACCCTAACACTAACACTATCCTAGGGCTGATGCTAACCCTAACCCTAACCCTAACATTATCCTAGGGCGGATGCTAACCCTAACCCTAACCCTAACACTATCCTAGGGCTGATGCTAACCCTAACCCTAACACTATCCTAGGCCTGATGCTAACCCTAACCCTAACCCTAACACTATCCTAGGGCTGATGCTAACCCTACCCCTAACTCCAACACTATCTTAGGGCTGAGGCTAACCCTAACCCTAACACTATCCTACGGCTGATGCTAACCCTAACCCTAACCCTAACACTATCCTAGGGCTGATGCTAACCCTAACCCTAACACTATCCTAGGCCTGATGCTAACCCTAAACATAACCCTAACACTATCCTAGGGCTGATGCTAACCCTAACCCTAACACTATCCTAGGGCTGATGCTAACCCTAACCCTAACCCTAACACTATCCTAGTGCTGATGCTAACCCTAACCCTAACTCTAACACTATCTTAGGGCTGAGGCTAACCCTAACCCTAACACTATCCTACGGCTGATGCTAACCCGAACCCTAACCCTAACACTATCCTAGGGCTGATGCTTATCCTAACCATAACACTATCCTAGGCCTGATGCTAACCCTAACCCTAACCCTAACTCTATCCTAGGGTTGATGCTAACCCTAACCCTAACACTATCCTAGGGCTGATGGTAACCCTAACACTAACCCTAACACTATCCTAAGTCTGATGCTAACCCTAGCCCTCACACTATCCTAGGCCTGATGATAACCCTAACCCTAACCTTAACACTATCCTAGGGCTGATGCTAACCCTAAACCTAACCCTAACACTATCCTAGAGCTGATGCTAACCCTAACCCTAACACTATCCTAGGCCTGATGATAACCCTAACCCTAACCCTGACACTATCCTAGGGCTGATGCTAACCCTAACCCTAACACTATCCTAAGGCTGATGCTAACCCTAACCCTAACCCTAACACTATCCTAGGCCTGATGCTAACCCTATCCCTAACCCTAACACTCTCCTAGGGCTCAGGCTAACCCTAACCCTAACACTATCCTAGGGCTGATGCTAACCCTAACCCTAACCCAAACACTATCCTAGGGTTGATGCTAACCCTAACCCTAACACTATCCTAGGGCTGATGCTAACCCTAACCCTAACCCTAACACTATCCTTGAGCTGATGCTAACCCTAACCCTAACACTATCCTGGGCCTGATGCTAACCCTAACCCTAACCCTAACACTATCCTAGGGCTGATGCTAACCCTAACCCTAACACTATCCTTGGGCTGATGCTAACCCTAACCCTAACCCTAACACTATCCTAGGGCAGATGCTAACCCTAACGCTAACCCTAACACTATCCTTGAACTGATGCTAACCCTAACCCTAACCCTAACACTATCCTAGGCCTGATGATAACCCTAACCCTAACCCTAACACTATCCTAGGGTTTATGTTAACCCTAACCCTAACACTATCCTAGGGTTGATGCTAACCCTAACCCTAACCCTAACACTATCCTAGGGCCGATGCTAACCCTAACCCTAACCCTAACACTATCCTAGGGCTGATGCTAACCCTAACACTAACACTATCCTAGGGCTGATGCTAACCCTAACCCTAACCCTAACATTATCCTAGGGCGGATGCTAACCCTAACCCTAACCCTAACACTATCCTAGGGCTGATGCTAACCCTAACACTAACCCTAACACTATCCTAGAAAAGATGCTAACCCTAACGCTAACCCTAACACTATCCTTGAACTGATGCTAACCCTAACCCTAACCCTAAAACTATCCTGGGCCTGATGCTAACCCTAACCCTAACCCTAACACTATCCTAGGGCTGATGCTAACCCTAACCCTAACACTATCCTTGGGCTGATGCTAACCCTAACCCTAACCCTAACACTATCCTAGGGCAGATGCTAACCCTAACCCTAACCCTAACACTATCCTAGGGTTTATGTTAACCCTAACCCTAACACTATCCTAGGGCTGATGCTAACCCTAACCCTAACCCTAACACTATCCTAGGGCGGATGCTAACCCTAACCCTAACCCTAACACTATCCTAGGGCTGATGCTAACCCTAACACTAACACTATCCTAGGGCTGATGCTAACCCTAACCCTAACCCTAACATTATCCTAGGGCGGATGCTAACCCTAACCCTAACCCTAACACTATCCTAGGGCTGATGCTAACCCTAACCCTAACACTATCCTAGGCCTGATGCTAACCCTAACCCTAACCCTAACACTATCCTAAGGCTGATGCTAACCCTACCCCTAACTCCAACACTATCTTAGGGCTGAGGCTAACCCTAACCCTAACACTATCCTACGGCTGATGCTAACCCTAACCCTAACCCTAACACTATCCTAGGGCTGATGCTAACCCTAACCCTAACAGTATCCTAGGCCTGATGCTAACCCTAAACATAACCCTAACACTATCCTAGGGCTGATGCTAACCCTAACCCTAACACTATCCTAGGGCTGATGCTAACCCTAACCCTAACCCTAACACTATCCTAGTGCTGATGCTAACCCTAACCCTAACTCTAACACTATCTTAGGGCTGAGGCTAACCCTAACCCTAACACTATCCTACGGCTGATGCTAACCCGAACCCTAACCCTAACACTATCCTAGGGCTGATGCTTATCCTAACCATAACACTATCCTAGGCCTGATGCTAACCCTAACCCTAACCCTAACTCTATCCTAGGGTTGATGCTAACCCTAACCCTAACACTATCCTAGGACTGATGGTAACCCTAACACTAACCCTAACACTATCCTAAGTCTGATGCTAACCCTAGCCCTCACACTATCCTAGGCCTGATGATAACCCTAACCCTAACCTTAACACTATCCTAGGGCTGATGCTAACCCTAACCCTAACCCTAACACTATCCTAGAGCTGATGCTAACCCTAACCCTAACACTATACTAGGCCTGATGATAACCCTAACCCTAACCCTGACACTATCCTAGGGCTGATGCTAACCCTAACCCTAACACTATCCTAAGGCTGATGCTAACCCTAACCCTAACCCTAACACTATCCTAGGCCTGATGCTAACCCTATCCCTAACCCTAACACTCTCCTAGGGCTCAGGCTAACCCTAACCCTAACACTATCCTAGGGCTGATGCTAACCCTAACCCTAACCCAAACACTATCCTAGGGTTGATGCTAACCCTACCCCTAACACTATCCTAGGGCTGATGCTAACCCTAACCCTAACCCTAACACTATCCTTGAGCTGATGCTAACCCTAACCCTAACACTATCCTGGGCCTGATGCTAACCCTAACCCTAACCCTAACACTATCCTAGGGCTGATGCTAACCCTAACCCTAACACTATCCTTGGGCTGATGCTAACCCTAACCCTAACCCTAACACTATCCTAGGGCAGATGCTAACCCTAACGCTAACCCTAACACTATCCTTGAACTGATGCTAACCCTAACCCTAACCCTAACACTATCCTAGGCCTGATGATAACCCTAACCCTAACCCTAACACTATCCTAGGGTTTATGTTAACCCTAACCCTAACACTATCCTAGGGTTGATGCTAACCCTAACCCTAACCCTAACACTATCCTAGGGCCGATGCTAACCCTAACCCTAACCCTAACACTATCCTAGGGCTGATGCTAACCCTAACACTAACACTATCCTAGGGCTGATGCTAACCCTAACCCTAACCCTAACATTATCCTAGGGCGGATGCTAACCCTAACCCTAACCCTAACACTATCCTAGGGCTGATGCTAACCCTAACACTAACACTATCCTAGGCCTGATGCTAACCCTGACCCTAACCCTAACACTATCCTAGGGCTGATGCTAACCCTAACCCTAACACTATCCTAGGGCTGATGCTAACCCTAACACTAACACTATCCTAGGGCTGATGCTAGCCCTAACCCTAACCCTAACACTCTCCAAGGGCTGATGCTAACACTAACCCTAACCCTAACACTATCCTAGGGCTGATGCTAACCCTAACCCTAACTCTAACACTATCTTAGAGCTGAGGCTAACCATAACCCTAACACTATCCTACGGCTGATGCTAACCCTAACCCTAACACTAACACTATCCTAGGGCTGATGCTAACCCTAACCCTAACACTATCCTAGGCCTGATGCTAACCCTAACCCTAACCCTAACACTATCCTAGGGCTGATGCTAACCCTAACCCTAACACTATCCTAGGGCTGATGCTAACCCTAACCCTAACCCTAACACTATCCTAGGGCTGATGCTAACCCTAACCCTAACTCTAACACTATCTTAGGGCTGGGGCTAACCCTAACCCTAACACTATCCTACGGCTGATGCTAACCCGAACCCTAACCCTAACACTATCCTAGGGCTGATGCTAACCCTAACCATAACACTATCCTAGGCCTGATGCTAACCCTAACCCTAACCCTAACTCTATCCTAGGGTTGATGCTAACACTAACCCTAACACTATCCTAGGGCTGATGCTAACCCTAACCCTAACCCTAACACTATCCTAGGCCTGATGATAACCCTTACCCTAACCCTAACACTATCCTAAGTCTGATGCTAACCCTAGCCCTCACACTATCCTAGGCCTGATGATAACCCTAACCCTAACCTTAACACTATCCTAGGGCTGATGCTAACCCTAACCCTAACCCTAACACTATCCTAGAGCTGATGCTAACCCTAACCCTAACACTATCCTAGGCCTGATCATAACCCTAACCCTAACCCTGACACTATCCTAGGGCTGATGCTAACCCTAACCCTAACACTATCCTAGGGCTGATGCTAACCCTAACCCTAACCCTAACACTATCCTAGGCCTGATGCTAAACCTATCCCTAATCCTAACACTCTGCTAGGACTGAGGGTAACCCTAACCCTAACACTATCCTAGGGCTGATGCTAACCCTAACCCTAACCCAAACACTATCCTAGGGTTGATGCTAACCCTAACCCTAACACTATCCTAGGGCTGATGCTAACCCTAACCCTAACCCTAACACTATCCTTGGGCTGATGCTAACCCTAACCCTAACACTATCCTGGGCCTGATGCTAACCCTAACCCTAACCCTAACACTATCCTAGGGCTGATGCTAACCCTAACCCTAACCCTAACACTATCCTTGAACTGATGCTAACCCTAACCCTAACCCTAACACTATCCTAGGCCTGATGATAACCGTAACCCTAACCCTAACACTATCCTAGGATTTATGTTAACCCTAACCCTCACACTATCCTAGGGCTGATGCTAACCCTAACCCTAACCCTAACACTATCCTAGGGCGGATGCTAACCCTAACCCTAACCCTAACACTATCCTAGGGCTGATGCTAACCCTAACACTAACACTATCCTAGGGCTGATGCTAACCCTAACCCTAACCCTAACATTATCCTAGGGCGGATGCTAACCCTAACCCTAACCCTAACACTATCGTAGGGCTGATGCTAACCCTAACACTAACACTATCCTAGGCCTGATGCTAACCCTAACCCTAACACTAACACTATCCTAGGGCTGATGCTAACCCTAACCCTAACACTATCCTAGGGCTGATGCTAAACCTAACACTAACACTATCCTAGGGCTGATGCTAACCCTAACCCTAACCCTAACACTCTCCAAGGGCGGATGCTAACCCTAACCCTAACCCTAACACTATCCTAGGGCTGATGCTAACCCTAACCCTAACTCTAACACTATCTTAGGCCTGAGGCTAACCCTAACCCTAACAATATCCTACGGCTGATGCTAACCCTAACCCTAACCCTAACACTATCCTAGGGCTGATGCTAACCCTAAACCTAACACTATCCTAGGCCTGATGCTAACCCTAACCCTAAACCTAACACTATTCTAGGGCTGATGCTAACCCTAACCCTAACACTATCCTAGGGCTGATGCTAACCCTAACCCTAACCCTAACACTATCCTAGGGCTGATGCTAACCCTAACCCTAACACTATCCTAGGCCTGATGATAACCCTAACCCTAACCCTAACACTATCCTAGGGCTGATGCTAACCCTAACCCTAACACTATCCTAGGGCTGATGCTAACCCTAACCCTAACCCTAACACTATCCTAAGTCTGATGCTAACCCTAGACCTCACACTATACTAGGCCTGATGATAACCATAACCCTAACCTTAACACTATCCTAGGGCAGATGCTAACCCTAACCCTAACCCTAACACTATCCTAGAGCTGATGCTAACCCTAACCCTAACACTATCCTAGACCTGATGATAACCCTAACCCTAACCCTGACACTATCCTAGGGCTGATGCTAACCCTAACCCTAACACTATCCTAGGGCTGATGCTAACCCTAACCCTAAACCTAACACTATCCTAGGCCTGATGCTAACCCTATCCCTAACCCTAACACTCTCCTAGGGCTGAGGCTAACCCTAACCCTAACACTATCCTAGGGCTGATGCTAACCCTAACCCTAACCCTAACACTATCCTAGGGCTGATGCTAACCCTAACCCTAACACTATCCTTGGACTGATGCTAACCCTAACACTAACCCTAACACTATCCTGGGCCTGATGCTAACCCTAACCCTAACCCTAACACTATCCTAGGGCTGATGTTAACCCTAACCCTAACACTATCCTTGGGCTGATGCTAACCCTAACCCTAACCCTAACAATATCCTAGGGCAGATGCTAACCCTAACCCTAACCCTAACACTATCCTTGGGCTGATGCTAACCCTAACCCTAACACTATCCTGGGCCTGATGCTAACCCTAACCCTAACCCTAACACTATCCTAGGGCTGATGCTAACCCTAACCCTAACACTATCCTTGGGCTGATGCTAACACTAACCCTAACCCTAACAATATCCTAGGGCAGATGCTAACCCTAACGCTAACCCTAACACTATCCTTGAACTGATGCTAACCCTAACCCTAACCCTAACACTATCCTAGGCCTGATGATAACCCTAACCCTAACCCTAACACTATCCTAGGGTTTATGTTAACCATAACCCTAACACTATCCTAAGGCTGATGCTAACCCTAACCCTAACCCTAACACTATCCTAGGGCGGATGCTAACCCTAACCCTAACCCTAACACTATCCTAGGGCTGATGCTAACTCTAACACTAACACTATCCTAGGGCTGATGCTTACCCTAACCCTAACCCTAAACTTATCCTAGGACTGATGCTAACCCTAACCCTAACTCTAACACTATCTTAGGGCTGAGGCTAACCCTAACCCTAACACTATCCTACGGCTGATGCTAACCCTAACCCTAACCCTAACACTATCCTAGGGCCGATGCTAACCCTAACCCTAACACTATCCTAGGGCTGATGCTAACCCTAACCCTAACCCTCACACTATCTTAGGACTGATGCTAACCCTAACCCTAACACTATCCTAGGGCTGATGCTAACCCTAACCCTAACCCTAACACTATCCTAATGCGGATGCTAACCCTAACCCTAACCCTAACACTATCCTAGGGCTGATGCTAACCCTAACTCTAGCACTATCCTAGGGCTGATGCTAACCCTAACCCTAACCCTAACACTATCCTAGGGCTGATGCTAACCCTAACCCTAACCCTAAGACTATCCTAGGGCTGATGCTAACCCTAACCCTAACACTATCCTAGGCCTGATGCTAACTCTAAGCCTAACCCTAACACTATCGTAGGGCTGATGCTAACCCTAACCCTAACACTATCCTAGGGCTGATGCTAACCTAACCCTAACCCTAACACTATCCTAGGGCTGATGCTAACCCTAACCCTAACACTATCCTAGGCCTGATGATAACCCTAACCCTAACCCTAACACCATCCTAGGGCTGATGCTAACCCTAACCCTAACACTCTCCTAGGGCTGATGCTAACCCTAACCCTAACCCTAACACTATCCTAGGGCTGATGCTAACCCTAACCCTAACCCTAACACTATCCTAGAGCTGATGCTAACCCTAACCCTAACCCTAACCCTAACCCTAATACTATCCTAGGGCTGATGCTAACCCTAACCCTAACCCTAACACTATCCTAGGGCTGATGCTAACCCTAACCCTAACTCTAACACTATCCTAGGGCTGAGGCTAACCCTAACCCTAACACTATCCTACGGCTGATGCTAACCCTAACCCTAACCCTAACACTATCCTAAGGCTGATGCTAACCCTAACACTAACACTATCCTAGGCCTGGTGCTAACCCTAACCCTAACCCTAACACTATTCTGGGGCTGATGCTAACCCTAACTCTAATAATATCCTAGGGCTGATGCTAACCCTAACCCTAACCCTAACACTATCCTAGGGCTGATGCTATCCCTAACCCTAACCCTAACACTATCCTAGGGCTGATGCTAACCCTAACCCTAACCCTAATACTATCCTAGGGCTGATGCTAACCCTAACCCTAAAACTAACACTATCCTAGGGCTGATGCTAACCCTAACCCTAACCCTAACACTATCCTAGGGCTGATGCTAACCCTAACCCTAACACTATCCTAGGCCTGATGATAACCCTACCCCTAACCCTAACACTATCCTAAGTCTGATGCTAACCCTAGCCCTCACACTATCCTAGGCCTGATGATAACCCTAACCCTAACCTTAACACTATCCTAGGGCTGATGCTAACCCTAACCCTAACCCTAACACTATCCTAGAGCTGATGCTAACCCTAACCCTAACACTATCCTAGGCCTGATGATAACCCTAACCCTAACCCTGACACTACCCTAGGGCTGATGCTAACCCTAACCCTAACACTATCCTAGGGCTGATGCTAAACCTAACCCTAACCCTAACACTATCCTAGGCCTGATGCTAACCCTATCCCTAACCCTAACACTCTCCTAGGGCTGAGGGTAACCCTAACCCTAACACTATCCTAGGGCTGATGCTAACCTTAACCCTAACCCAAACACTATCCTAGGGTTGATGCTAACCCTAACCCTAACACTATCCTAGGGCTGATGCTAACCCTAACCCTAACCCTAACACTATCCTTGGGCTGATGCTAACCCTAACCCTAACACTATCCTGGGCCTGATGCTAACACTAACCCTAACCCTAACACTATCCTAGGGCTGATGCTTACCCTAACCCTAACACTATCCTTGGGCTGATGCTAATCCTAACCCTAACCCTAACACTATCCTAGGGCAGATGCTAACCCTAACGCTAACCCTAACACTATCCTTGAACTGATCCTAACCCTAACCCTAACCCTAACACTATCCTAGGCCTGATGATAACCCTAACCCTAACCCTAACACTATCTTAGGATTTATGTTTACCCTAACCCTAACACTATCCTAGGGCTGATGCTAACCCTAACCCTAACCCTAACACTATCCTAGGGCGGATGCTAACCCTAACTCTAACCCTAACACTATCCTAGGGCTGATGCTAACCCTAACACTAACACTATCCTAGGGCTGATGCTAACCCTAACCCTAACCCTAACATTATCCTAGGGCGGATGCTAACCCTAACCCTAACCCTAACACTATCCTAGGGCTGATGCTAACCCTAACCCTAACCCTAACACTATCCTAGGGCTGATGCTAACCCTAACCCTAACCCTAACATTATCCTAGGGCGGATGCTAACCCTAACCCTAACCCTAACACTATCATAGGGCTGATGCTAACCCTAACCCTAACACTATCCTAGGCCTGATGCTAACCCTAACCCTAACCCTAACACTATCCTAGGGCTGATGCTAACCCTAACCCTAACACTATCCTAGGGCTGATGCTAACCCTAACACTAACACTATCCTAGGGCTGATGCTAACCCTAACCCTAACCCTAACACTCTCCAAGGGCTGATGCTAACCCAAACCCTAACCCTAACACTATCCTAGGGCTGATGCTAACCCTAACCCTAACTCTAACACTATCTTAGGGCTGAGGCTAACCCTAACCCTAACACTATCCTACGGCTGATGCTAACCCTAACCCTAACCCTAACACTATCCTAGGGCTGATGCTAACCCTAACCCTAACACTATCCTAGGCCTGATGCTAACCCTAACCATAACCCTAACCCTATCCTAGGGCTGATGCTAACCCTAACCCTAACACTATCCTAGGGCTGATGCTAACCCTAACCCTAACCCTAACACTATCCTAGGGCTGATGCTAACCCTAACCCTAACCCAAACACTATCCTAGGGTTGATGCTAACCCTAACCCTAACACTATCCTAGGGCTGATGCTAACCCTAACCCTAACCCTAACACTATCCTTGGACTGATGCTAACCCTAACACTGACACTATCCTGGGCCTGATGCTAACCCTAACCCTAACCCTAACACTATCCTAGGGCTGATGTTAACCCTAACCCTAACACTATCCTTGGGCTGATGCTAACCCTAACCCTAACCCTAACAATATCCTAGGGCAGATGCTAACCCTAACCCTAACCCTAACACTATCCTTGGGCTGATGCTAACCCTAACCCTAACACTATCCTGGGCCTGATGCTAACCCTAACCCTAACCCTAACACTATCCTAGGGCTGATGCTAACCCTAACCCTAACACTATCCTTGGGCTGATGCTAACACTAACCCTAACCCTAACAATATCCTAGGGCAGATGCTAACCCTAACGCTAACCCTAACACTATCCTTGAACTGATGCTAACCCTAACCCTAACCCTAACACTATCCTAGGCCTGATGATAACCCTAACCCTAACCCTAACACTATCCTAGGGTTTATGTTAACCCTAACCGTAACACTATCCTAGTGCTGATGCTAACCCTAACCCTAACCCTAACACTATCCTAGGGCGGATGCTAACCCTAACCCTAACACTATCCTAGGCCTGATGCTAACCCTAACCCTTATCCTAACACTATCCTAGGGCTGATGCTAACCCTAACCCTAACACTATCCTAGGGCTGATGCTAACCCTAACCCTAACCCTCACACTATCCTAGGACTGATGCTAACCCTAACCCTAACACTATCCTAGGGCTGATGCTAACCCTAACCCTAACCCTAACACTATCCTAATGCGGATGCTAACCCTAACCCTAACCCTAACACTATCCTAGGGCTGATGCTAACCCTAACACTAGCACTATCCTAGGGCTGATGCTAACCCTAACCCTAACCCTAACACTATCCTAGGGCTGATGCTAACCCTAACCCTAACCCTAAGACTATCCTAGGGCTGATGCTAACCCTAACCCTAACACTATCCTAGGCCTGATGCTAACCCTAAGCCTAACCCTAACACTATCGTAGGGATGATGCTAACCCTAACACTAACACTATCCTAGGGCTGATGCTAACCTAACCCTAACCCTAACACTATCCTAGGGCTGATGCTAACCCTAACCCTAACACTATCCTAGGCCTGATGATAACCCTAACCCTAACCCTAACACCATCCTAGGGCTGATGCTAACCTAACCCTAACCCTAACACTGTCCTAGGGCTGATGCTAACCCTAACCCTAACACTATCCTAGGGCTGATGCTAACCCTAACCCTGACCCTAACACTATCCTAGGGCTGATGCTAACCCTAACCCTAACCCTAACACTATCCTAGAGCTAATGCTAACCCTAACCCTAACCCTAACCCTAACCCTAACACTATCCTAGGGCTGATGCTAACCCTAACCCTAACCATAACACTATCCTAGGGCTGATGCTAACCCTAACCCTAACTCTAACACTATCCTAGGGCTGAGGCTAACCCTAACCCTAACACTATCCTACGGCTGATGCTAACCCTAACCCTAACCCTAACACTATCCTAAGGCTGATGCTAACCCTAACACTAACACTATCCTAAGCCTGGTGCTAACCCTAACCCTAACCCTAACACTATTCTGGGGCTGATGCTAACCCTAACCCTAATAATATCCTAGGGCTGATGCGAACCCTAACCCTAACCCTAACACTATCCTAGGGCTGATGCTATCCCTAACCCTAACCCTAACACTATCCTAGGGCTGATGCTAACCCTAACCCTAACCCTAATACTATCCTAGGGCTGATGCTAACCCTAACCCTAACCCTAACACTATCCTAGGGCTGATGCTAACCCTAACCCTAACCCTAACACTATCCTAGGGCTGATGCTAACCCTAACCCTAACACTATCCTAGGCCTGATGATAACCCTACCCCTAACCCTAACACTATCCTAAGTCTGATGCTAACCCTAGCCCTCACACTATCTAAGGCCTGATGATAACCCTAACCCTAACCTTAACACTATCCTAGGGCTGATGCTAACCCTAACCCTAACCCTAACACTATCCTAGGGCTGATGCTAACCCTAACCCTAACCCTGACATTATCCTAGGGCTGATGCTAACCCTAACCCTAACACTATCCTAGGGCTGATGCTAAACCTAACCCTAAACCTAACACTATCCTAGGCCTGATGCTAACCCTACCCCTAACCCTAACACTCTCCTAGGGCTGAGGCTAACCCTAACCCTAACACTATCCTAGGGCTGATGCTAACCCTAACCCTAACCCTAACATTATCCTAGGGCTGATGCTAACCCTAACCCTAACACTATCCTTGGACTGATGCTAACCCTAACACTAACCCTAACACTATCCTGGGCCTGATGCTAACCCTAACCCTAACCCTAACACTATCCTAGGGCTGATGTTAACCCTAACCCTAACACTATCCTTGGGCTGATGCTAACCCTAACCCTAACCCTAACAATATCCTAGGGCAGATGCTAACCCTAACCCTAACCCTAACACTATCCTTGGGCTGATGCTAACCCTAACCCTAACACTATCCTGGGCCTGATGCTAACCCTAACCCTAACCCTAACACTATCCTAGGGCTGATGCTAACCCTAACCCTAACACTATCCTTGGGCTGATGCTAACACTAACCCTAACCCTAACAATATCCTAGGGCAGATGCTAACCCTAACGCTAACCCTAACACTATCCTTGAACTGATGCTAACCCTAACCCTAACCCTAACACTATCCTAGGCCTGATGATAACCCTAACCCTAACCCTAACACTATCCTAGGGTTTATGTTAACCATAACCCTAACACTATCCTAAGGCTGATGCTAACCCTAACCCTAACCCTAACACTATCCTAGGGCGGATGCTAACCCTAACCCTAACCCTAACACTATCCTAGGGCTGATGCTAACCCTAACCCTAACTCTAACACTATCCTAGGGCTGAGGCTAACCCTAACCCTAACACTATCCTACGGCTGATGCTAACCCTAACCCTAACCCTAACACTATCCTAAGGCTGATGCTAACCCTAACACTAACACTATCCGAGGCCTGGTGCTAACCCTAACCCTAACCCTAACACTATTCTGGGTCTGATGCTAACCCTAACCCTAATAATATCCTAGGGCTGATGCTAACCCTAACCCTAACCCTAACACTATCCTAGGGCTGATGCTATCCCTAACCCTAACCCTAACACTATCCTAGGGCTGATGCTAACCCTAACCCTAACCCTAATACTATCCTAGGGCTGATGCTAACCCTAACCCTAACCCTAACACTATCCTAGGGCTGATGCTAACCCTAACCCTAACCCTAACACTATCCTAGGGCTGATGCTAACCCTAACCCTAACACTATCCTAGGCCTGATGATAACCCTACCCCTAACCCTAACACTATCCTAAGTCTGATGCTAACCCTAGCCCTCACACTATCCTAGGCCTGATGATAACCCTAACCCTAACCTTAACACTATCCTAGGGCTGATGCTAACCCTAACCCTAACCCTAACACTATCCTAGAGCTGATGCTAACCCTAACCCTAACACTATCCTAGGCCTGATGATAACCCTAACCCTAACCCTGACACTACCCTAGGGCTGATGCTAACCCTAACCCTAACACTATCCTAGGGCTGATGCTAAACCTAACCCAAACCCTAACACTATCCTAGGCCTGATGCTAACCCTATCCCTAACCCTAACACTCTCCTAGGGCTGAGGGTAACCCTAACCCTAACACTATCCTAGGGCTGATGCTAACCTTAACCCTAACCCAAACACTATCCTAGGGTTGATGCTAACCCTAACCCTAACACTATCCTAGGGCTGATGCTAACCCTAACCCTAACCCTAACACTATCCTTGGGCTGATGCTAACCCTAACCCTAACACTATCCTGGGCCTGATGCTAACACTAACCCTAACCCTAACACTATCCTAGGGCTGATGCTTACCCTAACCCTAACACTATCCTTGGGCTGATGCTAATCCTAACCCTAACCCTAACACTATCCTAGGGCAGATGCTAACCCTAACGCTAACCCTAACACTATCCTTGAACTGATCCTAACCCTAACCCTAACACTAACACTATCCTAGGCCTGATGATAACCCTAACCCTAACCCTAACACTATCTTAGGATTTATGTTTACCCTAACCCTAACACTATCCTAGGGCTGATGCTAACCCTAACCCTAACCCTAACACTATCCTAGGGCAGATGCTAACCCTAACTCTAACCCTAACACTATCCTAGGGCTGATGCTAACCCTAACACTAACACTATCCTAGGGCTGATGCTAACCCTAACCCTAACCCTAACATTATCCTAGGGCGGATGCTAACCCTAACCCTAACCCTAACACTATCCTAGGGCTGATGCTAACCCTAACCCTAACCCTAACACTATCCTAGGGCGGATGCTAACCCTAACCCTAACCCTAACACTATCCTAGGGCTGATGCTAACCCTAACACTAACACTATCCTAGGGCAGATGCTAACCCTAACCCTAACCCTAACATTATCCTAGGGCGGATGCTAACCCTAACCCTAACCGTAACACTATCATAGGGCTGATGCTAACCCTAACCCTAACACTATCCTAGGCCTGATGCTAACCCTAACCCTAACCCTAACACTATCCTAGGGCTGATGCTAACCCTAACCCTAACACTATCCTAGGGCTGATGCTAACCCTAACACTAACACTATCCTAGGGCTGATGCTAACCCTAACCCTAACCCTAACACTCTCCAAGGGCTGATGGTAACCCAAACCCTAACCCTAACACTATCCTAGGGCTGATGCTAACCCTAACCCTAACTGTAACACTATCTTAGTGCTGAGGCTAACCCTAACCCTAACACTATCCTACGGCTGATGCTAACCCTAACCCTAACCCTAACACTATCCTAGGGCTGATGCTAACCCTAACCCTAACACTATCCTAGGCCTGATGCTAACCCTAACCATAACCCTAACCCTATCCTAGGGCTGATGCTAACCCTAACCCTAACACTATCCTAGGGCTGATGCTAACCCTAACCCTAACCCTAACACTATCCTAGGGCTGATGCTAACCCTAACCCTAACCCAAACACTATCCTAGGGTTGATGCTAACCCTAACCCTAACACTATCCTAGGGCTGATGCTAACCCTAACCCTAACCCTAACACTATCCTTGGACTGATGCTAACCCTAACACTGACACTATCCTGGGCCTGATGCTAACCCTAACCCTAACCCTAACACTATCCTAGGGCTGATGTTAACCCTAACCCTAACACTATCCTTGGGCTGATGCTAAGCCTAACCCTAACCCTAACAATATCCTAGGGCAGATGCTAACCCTAACCCTAACCCTAACACTATCCTTGGGCTGATGCTAACCCTAACCCTAACACTATCCTGGGCCTGATGCTAACCCTAACCCTAACCCTAACACTATCCTAGGGCTGATGCTAACCCTAACCCTAACACTATCCTTGGGCTGATGCTAACACTAACCCTAACCCTAACAATATCCTAGGGCAGATGCTAACCCTAACGCTAACCCTAACACTATCCTTGAACTGATGCTAACCCTAACCCTAACCCTAACACTATCCTAGGCCTGATGATAACCCTAACCCTAACCCTAACACTATCCTAGGGTTTATGTTAACCCTAACCCTAACACTATCCTAGGGCTGATGCTAACCCTAACCCTAACCCTAACACTATCCTAGGGCGGATGCTAACCCTAACCCTAACACTATGCTAGGCCTGATGCTAACCCTAACCCTTACCCTAACACTATCCTAGGGCTGATGCTAACCCTAACCCTAACACTATCCTAGGGCTGATGCTAACCCTAACCCTAACCCTCACACTATCCTAGGACTGATGCTAACCCTAACCCTAACACTATCCTAGGGCTGATGCTAACCCTAACCCTAACCCTAACACTATCCTAATGCGGATGCTAACCCTAACCCTAACCCTAACACTATCCTAGGGCTGATGCTAACCCTAACACTAGCACTATCCTAGGGCTGATGCTAACCCTAACCCTAACCCTAACACTATCCTAGGGCTGATGCTAACCCTAACCCTAACCCTAAGACTATCCTAGGGCTGATGCTAACCCTAACCCTAACACTATCCTAGGCCTGATGCTAACCCTAAGCCTAACCCTAACACTATCGTAGGGCTGATGCTAACCCTAACCCTAACACTATCCTAGGGCTGATGCTAACCTAACCCTAACCCTAACACTATCCTAGGGCTGATGCTAACCCTAACCCTAACACTATCCTAGGCCTGATGATAACCCTAACCCTAACCCTAACACCATCCTAGGGCTGATGCTAACCCTAACCCTAACACTATCCTAGGGCTGATGCTAACCCTAACCCTGACCCTAACACTATCCTAGGGCTGATGCTAACCCTAACCCTAACCCTAACACTATCCTAGAGCTAATGCTAACCCTAACCCTAACCCTAACCCTAACCCTAACACTATCCTAGGGCTGATGCTAACCCTAACCCTAACCCTAACACTATCCTAGGGCTGATGCTAACCCTAACCCTAACTCTAACACTATCCTAGGGCTGAGGCTAACCCTAACCCTAACACTATCCTACGGCTGATGCTAACCCTAACCCTAACCCTAACACTATCCTAAGGCTGATGCTAACCCTAACACTAACACTATCCTAAGCCTGGTGCTAACCCTAACCCTAACCCTAACACTATTCTGGGGCTGATGCTAACCCTAACCCTAATAATATCCTAGGGCTGATGCGAACCCTAACCCTAACCCTAACACTATCCTAGGGCTGATGCTATCCCTAACCCTAACCCTAACACTATCCTAGGGCTGATGCTAACCCTAACCCTAACCCTAATACTATCCTAGGGCTGATGCTAACCCTAACCCTAACCCTAACACTATCCTAGGGCTGATGCTAACCCTAACCCTAACCCTAACACTATCCTAGGGCTGATGCTAACCCTAACCCTAACACTATCCTAGGCCTGATGATAACCCTACCCCTAACCCTAACACTATCCTAAGTCTGATGCTAACCCTAGCCCTCACACTATCTAAGGCCTGATGATAACCCTAACCCTAACCTTAACACTATCCTAGGGCTGATGCTAACCCTAACCCTAACCCTAACACTATCCTAGGGCTGATGCTAACCCTAACGCTAACACTATCCTAGGCCTGATGCTAACCCTAACCCTAACCCTAACACTATCCTAGGGCTGATGCTAACCCTAACCATAACACTATCCTAGGGCTGATGCTAACCCTAACACTAACACTATCCTAGGGCTGATGCTAACCCTAACCCTAACCCTAACACTCTCCAAGGGCTGATGCTAACCCAAACCCTAACCCTAACACTATCCTAGGCCTGATGCTAACCCTAACCCTAACTCTAACACTATCTTAGGGCTGAGGCTAACCCTAACCCTAACACTATCCTACGGCTGATGCTAACCCTAACCCTAACCCTAACACTATCCTAGGGCTGATGCTAACCCTAACCCTAACACTATCCTAGGCCTGATGCTAACCCTAACCATAACCCTAACACTATCCTAGGGCTGATGCTAACCCTAACCCTAACACTATCCTAGGGCTGATGCTAACCCTAACCCTAACCCTAACACTATCCTAGGGCTGATGCTAACCCTAACCCTAACTCTAACACTATCTTAGGGCTGAGGCTAACCCTAACCCTAACACTATCCTACGGCTGATGCTAACCCGAACCCTAACCCTAACACTATCCTAAGGCTGATGCTAACCCTAACCCTAACCCTAACACTATCCTAAGTCTGATGCTAACCCTAGCCCTAACACTATCCTAGGCCTGATGATAACCCTAACCCTAACCTTAACACTATCCTAGGGCTGATGCTAACCCTAACCCTAACCCTAACACCATCCTAGAGGTGATGCTAACCCTAACCCTAACACTATCCTAGGCCTGATGATAACCCTAACCCTAACCCTGACACTATCCTAGGGCTGATGCTAACCCTAACCCTAACACTATCCTAGGGCTGATGCTAACCCTAACCCTAACCCTAACACTATCCTAGGCCTGATGCTAACCCTATCCCTAACCCTAACACTCTCCTAGGGCTGAGGGTAACCCTAACCCTAACACTATCCTAGGGCTGATGCTAACCTTAACCCTAACCCAAACACTATCCTAGGGTTGATGCTAACCCTAACCCTAACACTATCCTAGGGCTGATGCTAACCCTAACCCTAACCCTAACACTATCCTTGGGCTGATGCTAACCCTAACCCTAACACTATCCTGGGCCTGATGCTAACCCTAACCCTAACCCTAACACTATCCTAGGGCTGATGCTTACCCTAACCCTAACACTATCCTTGGGCTGATGCTAACCCTAACCCTAACCCTAACACTATCCTAGGGCAGATGCTAACCCTAACGCTAACCCTAACACTATCCTTGAACTGATCCTAACCCTAACCCTAACCCTAACACTATCCTAGGCCTGATGATAACCCTAACCCTAACCCTAACACTATCTTAGGATTTATGTTAACCCTAACCCTAACACTATCCTAGGGCTGATGCTAACCCTAACCCTAACCCTAACACTATCCTAGGGCGGATGCTAACCCTAACTCTAACCCTAACACTATCCTAGGGCTGATGCTAACCCTAACACTAACACTATCCTAGGGCTGATGCTAACCCTAACCCTAACCCTAACATTATCCTAGGGCGGATGCTAACCCTAACCCTAACCCTAACACTATCCTAGGGCTGATGCTAACCCTAACCCTAACCCTAACACTATCCTAGGGCGGATGCTAACCCTAACCCTAACCCTAACACTATCCTAGGGCTGATGCTAACCCTAACACTAACACTATCCTAGGGCTGATGCTAACCCTAACCCTAACCCTAACATTATCCTAGGGCGGATGCTAACCCTAACCCTAACCCTAACACTATCCTAGGGCTGATGCTAACCCTAACCCTAACACTATCCTAGGCCTGATGCTAACCCTAACCCTAACCCTAACACTATCCTAGGGCTGATGCTAACCCTAACCCTAACACTATCCTAGGGCTGATGCTAACCCTAACACTAACACTATCCTAGGGCTTATGCTAACCATAACCCTAACCCTAACACTCTCCAAGGGCTGATGCTAACCCAAACCCTAACCCTAACACTATCCTAGGGCTGATGCTAACCCTAACCCTAACTCTAACACTATCTTAGGGCTGAGGCTAACCCTAACCCTAACACTATCCTACGGCTGATGCTAACCCTAACCCTAACCCTAACACTATCCTAGGGCTGATGCTAACCCTAACCCTAACACTATCCTAGGCCTGATGCTAACCCTAACCATAACCCTAACACTATCCTAGGGCTGATGCTAACCCTAACCCTAACACTATCCTAGGGCTGATGCTAACCCTAACCCTAACCCTAACACTATCCTAGGGCTGATGCTAACCCTAACCCTAACCCAAACACTATCCTAGGGTTGATGCTAACCCTAACCCTAACACTATCCTAGGCCTGATGCTAACCCTAACCCTAACCCTAACACTATCCTAGGGCTGATGCTAACCCTAACCCTAACACTATCCTAGGGCTGATGCTAACCCTAACACTAACACTATCCTAGGGCTTATGCTAACCATAACCCTAACCCTAACACTCTCCAAGGGCTGATGCTAACCCAAACCCTAACCCTAACACTATCCTAGGGCTGATGCTAACCCTAACCCTAACTCTAACACTATCTTAGGGCTGAGGCTAACCCTAACCCTAACACTATCCTACGGCTGATGATAACCCTAACCCTAACCCTAACACTATCCTAGGGCTGATGCTAACCCTAACCCTAACACTATCCTAGGCCTGATGCTAACCGTAACCATAACCCTAACACTATCCTAGGGCTGATGCTAACCCTAACCCTAACACTATCCTAGGGCTGATGCTAACCCTAACCCTAACCCTAACACTATCCTAGGGCGGATGCTAACCCTAACCCTAACACTATCCTAGGCCTGATGCTAACCCTAACCCTTACCCTAACACTATCCTAGGGCTGATGCTAACCCTAACCTTAACACTATCCTAGGGCTGATGCTAACCCTAACCCTAACCCTCACACTATCCTAGGACTGATGCTAACCCTAACCCTAACACTATCCTAGGGCTGATGCTAACCCTAACCCTAACCCTAACACTATCCTAATGCGGATGCTAACCCTAACCCTAACCCTAACACTATCCTAGGGCTGATGCTAACCCTAACACTAGCACTATCCTAGGGCTGATGCTAACCCTAACCCTAACCCTAACACTATCCTAGGGCTGATGCTAACCCTAACCCTAACCCTAAGACTATCCTAGGGCTGATGCTAACCCTAACCCTAACACTATCCTAGGCCTGATGCTAACCCTAAGCCTAACCCTAACACTATCGTAGGGCTGATGCTAACCCTAACCCTAACACTATCCTAGGGCTGATGCTAACCTAACCCTAACCCTAACACTATCCTAGGGCTGATGCTAACCCTAACCCTAACACTATCCTAGGCCTGATGATAACCCTAACCCTAACCCTAACACCATCCTAGGGCTGATGCTAACCCTAACCCTAACACTATCCTAGGGCTGATGCTAACCCTAACCCTGACCCTAACACTATCCTAGGGCTGATGCTAACCCTAACCCTAACCCTAACACTATCCTAGAGCTAATGCTAACCCTAACCCTAACCCTAACCCTAACCCTAACACTATCCTAGGGCTGATGCTAACCCTAACCCTAACCCTAACACTATCCTAGGGCTGATGCTAACCCTAACCCTAACTCTAACACTATCCTAGGGCTGAGGCTAACCCTAACCCTAACACTATCCTACGGCTGATGCTAACCCTAACCCTAACCCTAACACTATCCTAAGGCTGATGCTAACCCTAACACTAACACTATCCTAAGCCTGGTGCTAACCCTAACCCTAACCCTAACACTATTCTGGGGCTGATGCTAACCCTAACCCTAATAATATCCTAGGGCTGATGCGAACCCTAACCCTAACCCTAACACTATCCTAGGGCTGATGCTATCCCTAACCCTAACCCTAACACTATCCTAGGGCTGATGCTAACCCTAACCCTAACCCTAATACTATCCTAGGGCTGATGCTAACCCTAACCCTAACCCTAACACTATCCTAGGGCTGATGCTAACCCTAACCCTAACCCTAACACTATCCTAGGGCTGATGCTAACCCTAACCCTAACACTATCCTAGGCCTGATGATAACCCTACCCCTAACCCTAACACTATCCTAAGTCTGATGCTAACCCTAGCCCTCACACTATCTAAGGCCTGATGATAACCCTAACCCTAACCTTAACACTATCCTAGGGCTGATGCTAACCCTAACCCTAACCCTAACACTATCCTAGGGCTGATGCTAACCCTAACGCTAACACTATCCTAGGCCTGATGCTAACCCTAACCCTAACCCTAACACTATCCTAGGGCTGATGCTAACCCTAACCCTAACCCTAACACTATCCTAGAGCTAATGCTAACCCTAACCCTAACCCTAACCCTAACCCTAACACTATCCTAGGGCTGATGCTAACCCTAACCCTAACCCTAACACTATCCTAGGGCTGATGCTAACCCTAACCCTAACTCTAACACTATCCTAGGGCTGAGGCTAACCCTAACCCTAACACTATCCTACGGCTGATGCTAACCCTAACCCTAACCCTAACACTATCCTAAGGCTGATGCTAACCCTAACACTAACACTATCCTAAGCCTGGTGCTAACCCTAACCCTAACCCTAACACTATTCTGGGGCTGATGCTAACCCTAACCCTAATAATATCCTAGGGCTGATGCGAACCCTAACCCTAACCCTAACACTATCCTAGGGCTGATGCTATCCCTAACCCTAACCCTAACACTATCCTAGGGCTGATGCTAACCCTAACCCTAACCCTAATACTATCCTAGGGCTGATGCTAACCCTAACCCTAACCCTAACACTATCCTAGGGCTGATGCTAACCCTAACCCTAACCCTAACACTATCCTAGGGCTGATGCTAACCCTAACCCTAACACTATCCTAGGCCTGATGATAACCCTACCCCTAACCCTAACACTATCCTAAGTCTGATGCTAACCCTAGCCCTCACACTATCTAAGGCCTGATGATAACCCTAACCCTAACCTTAACACTATCCTAGGGCTGATGCTAACCCTAACCCTAACCCTAACACTATCCTAGGGCTGATGCTAACCCTAACGCTAACACTATCCTAGGCCTGATGCTAACCCTAACCCTAACCCTAACACTATCCTAGGGCTGATGCTAACCCTAACCATAACACTATCCTAGGGCTGATGCTAACCCTAACACTAACACTATCCTAGGGCTGATGCTAACCCTAACCCTAACCCTAACACTCTCCAAGGGCTGATGCTAACCCAAACCCTAACCCTAACACTATCCTAGGGCTGATGCTAACCCTAACCCTAACTCTAACACTATCTTAGGGCTGAGGCTAACCCTAACCCTAACACTATCCTACGGCTGATGCTAACCCTAACCCTAACCCTAACACTATCCTAGGGCTGATGCTAACCCTAACCCTAACACTATCCTAGGCCTGATGCTAACCCTAACCATAACCCTAACACTATCCTAGGGCTGATGCTAACCCTAACCCTAACACTATCCTAGGGCTGATGCTAACCCTAACCCTAACCCTAACACTATCCTAGGGCTGATGCTAACCCTAACCCTAACTCTAACACTATCTTAGGGCTGAGGCTAACCCTAACCCTAACACTATCCTACGGCTGATGCTAACCCGAACCCTAACACTAACACTATCCTAAGGCTGATGCTAACCCTAACCCTAACCCTAACACTATCCTAAGTCTGATGCTAACCCTAGCCCTAACACTATCCTAGGCCTGATGATAACCCTAACCCTAACCTTAACACTATCCTAGGGCTGATGCTAACCCTAACCCTAACCCTAACACCATCCTAGAGCTGATGCTAACCCTAACCCTAACACTATCCTAGGCCTGATGATAACCCTAACCCTAACCCTGACACTATCCTAGGGCTGATGCTAACCCTAACCCTAACACTATCCTAGGGCTGATGCTAACCCTAACCCTAACCCTAACACTATCCTAGGCCTGATGCTAACCCTATCCCTAACCCTAACACTCTCCTAGGGCTGAGGGTAACCCTAACCCTAACACTATCCTAGGGCTGATGCTAACCTTAACCCTAACCCAAACACTATCCTAGGGTTGATGCTAACCCTAACCCTAACACTATCCTAGGGCTGATGCTAACCCTAACCCTAACCCTAACACTATCCTTGGGCTGATGCTAACCCTAACCCTAACACTATCCTGGGCCTGATGCTAACCCTAACCCTAACCCTAACACTATCCTAGGGCTGATGCTTACCCTAACCCTAACACTATCCTTGGGCTGATGCTAACCCTAACCCTAACCCTAACACTATCCTAGGGCAGATGCTAACCCTAACGCTAACCCTAACACTATCCTTGAACTGATCCTAACCCTAACCCTAACCCTAACACTATCCTAGGCCTGATGATAACCCTAACCCTAACCCTAACACTATCTTAGGATTTATGTTAACCCTAACCCTAACACTATCCCAGGGCTGATGCTAACCCTAACCCTAACCCTAACACTATCCTAGGGCGGATGCTAACCCTAACTCTAACCCTAACACTATCCTAGGGCTGATGCTAACCCTAACACTAACACTATCCTAGGGCTGATGCTAACCCTAACCCTAACCCTAACATTATCCTAGGGCGGATGCTAACCCTAACCCTAACCCTAACACTATCCTAGGGCTGATGCTAACCCTAACCCTAACCCTAACACTATCCTAGGGCGGATGCTAACCCTAACCCTAACCCTAACACTATCCTAGGGCTGATGCTAACCCTAACACTAACACTATCCTAGGGCTGATGCTAACCCTAACCCTAACCCTAACATTATCCTAGGGCGGATGCTAACCCTAACCCTAACCCTAACACTATCCTAGGGCTGATGCTAACCCTAACCCTAACACTATCCTAGGCCTGATGCTAACCCTAACCCTAACCCTAACACTATCCTAGGGCTGATGCTAACCCTAACCCTAACACTATCCTAGGGCTGATGCTAACCCTAACACTAACACTATCCTAGGGCTTATGCTAACCATAACCCTAACCCTAACACTCTCCAAGGGCTGATGCTAACCCAAACCCTAACCCTAACACTATCCTAGGGCTGATGCTAACCCTAACCCTAACTCTAACACTATCTTAGGGCTGAGTCTAACCCTAACCCTAACACTATCCTACGGCTGATGCTAACCCTAACCCTAACCCTAACACTATCCTAGGGCTGATGCTAACCCTAACCCTAACACTATCCTAGGCCTGATGCTAACCCTAACCATAACCCTAACACTATCCTAGGGCTGATGCTAACCCTAACCCTAACACTATCCTAGGGCTGATGCTAACCCTAACCCTAACCCTAACACTATCCTAGGGCTGATGCTAACCCTAACCCTAACCCAAACACTATCCTAGGGTTGATGCTAACCCTAACCCTAACACTATCCTAGGGCTGATGCTAACCCTAACCCTAACCCTAACACTATCCTTGGACTGATGCTAACCCTAACACTGACACTATCCTGGGCCTGATGCTAACCCTAACCCTAACCCTAACACTATCCTAGGGCTGATGTTAACCCTAACCCTAACACTATCCTTGGGCTGATGCTAACCCTAACCCTAACCCTAACAATATCCTAGGGCAGATGGTAACCCGAACCCTAACCCTAACACTATCCTTGGGCTGATGCTAACCCTAACCCTAACCCTAACACTATCCTAGGGCTGATGCTAACCCTAACCCTAACACTATCCTTGGGCTGATGCTAACACTAACCCTAACCCTAACAATATCCTAGGGCAGATGCTAACCCTAATGCTAACCCTAACAATATCCTTGAACTGATGCTAACCCTAACCCTAACCCTAACACTATCCTAGGCCTGATGATAACCCTAACCCTAACCCTAACACTATCCTAGGGTTTATGTTAACCCTAACCCTAACACTATCCTAGGGCTGATGCTAACCCTAACCCTAACCCTAACACTATCCTAGGGCGGATGCTAACCCTAACCCTAACACTATCCTAGGCCTGATGCTAACCCTAACCCTTACCCTAACACTATCCTAGGGCTGATGCTAACCCTAACCCTAACACTATCCTAGGGCTGATGCTAACCCTAACCCTAACCCTCACACTATCCTAGGACTGATGCTAACCCTAACCCTAACACTATCCTAGGGCTGATGCTAACCCTAACCCTAACCCTAACAATATCCTAATGCGGATGCTAACCCTAACCCTAACCCTAACACTATCCTAGGGCTGATGCTAACCCTAACACTAGCACTATCCTAGGGCTGATGCTAACCCTAACCCTAACCCTAACACTATCCTAGGGCTGATGCTAACCCTAACCCTAACCCTAAGACTATCCTAGGGCTGATGCTAACCCTAACCCTAACACTATCCTAGGCCTGATGCTAACCCTAAGCCTAACCCTAACACTATCGTAGGGCTGATGCTAACCCTAACCCTAACACTATCCTAGGGCTGATGCTAACCTAACCCTAACCCTAACACTATCCTAGGGCTGATGCTAACCCTAACCCTAACACTATCCTAGGCCTGATGATAACCCTAACCCTAACCCTAACACCATCCTAGGGCTGATGCTAACCCTAACCCTAACACTATCCTAGGGCTGATGCTAACCCTAACCCTGACCCTAACACTATCCTAGGGCTGATGCTAACCCTAACCCTAACCCTAACACTATCCTAGAGCTAATGCTAACCCTAACCCTAACCCTAACCCTAACCCTAACACTATCCTAGGGCTGATGCTAACCCTAACCCTAACCCTAACACTATCCTAGGGCTGATGCTAACCCTAACCCTGACCCTAACACTATCCTAGGGCTGATGCTAACCCTAACCCTAACCCTAACACTATCCTAGAGCTGATGCTAACCCTAACCCTAACACTATCCTAGGCCTGATGATAACCCTAACCCTAACCCTGACACTATCCTAGGGCTGATGCTAACCCTAACCCTAACACTATCCTAGGGCTGATGCTAACCCTAACCCTAACCCTAACACTATCCTAGGCCTGATGCTAACCCTATCCCTAACCCTAACACTCTCCTAGGGCTGAGGGTAACCCTAACCCTAACACTATCCTAGGGCTGATGCTAACCTTAACCCTAACCCAAACACTATCCTAGGGTTGATGCTAACCCTAACCCTAACACTATCCTAGGGCTGATGCTAACCCTAACCCTAACCCTAACACTATCCTTGGGCTGATGCTAACCCTAACCCTAACACTATCCTGGGCCTGATGCTAACCCTAACCCTAACCCTAACACTATCCTAGGGCTGATGCTTACCCTAACCCTAACACTATCCTTGTGCTGATGCTAACCCTAACCCTAACCCTAACACTATCCTAGGGCAGATGCTAACCCTAACGCTAACCCTAACACTATCCTTGAACTGATCCTAACCCTAACCCTAACCCTAACACTATCCTAGGCCTGATGATAACCCTAACCCTAACCCTAACACTATCTTAGGATTTATGTTAACCCTAACCCTAACACTATCCTAGGGCTGATGCTAACCCTAACCCTAACCCTAACACTATCCTAGGGCGGATGCTAACCCTAACTCTAACCCTAACACTATCCTAGGGCTGATGCTAACCCTAACACTAACACTATCCTAGGGCTGATGCTAACCCTAACCCTAACCCTAACATTATCCTAGGGCGGATGCTAACCCTAACCCTAACCCTAACACTATCCTAGGGCTGATGCTAACCCTAACCCTAACCCTAACACTATCCTAGGGCGGATGCTAACCCTAACCCTAACCCTAACACTATCCTAGGGCTGATGCTAACCCTAACCCTAACCCTAACACTATCCTAGGGCGGATGCTAACCCTAACTCTAACCCTAACACTATCCTAGGGCTGATGCTAACCCTAACACTAACACTATCCTAGGGCTGATGCTAACCCTAACCCTAACCCTAACATTATCCTAGGGCGGATGCTAACCCTAACCCTAACCCTAACACTATCCTAGGGCTGATGCTAACCCTAACCCTAACCCTAACACTATCCTAGGGCGGATGCTAACCCTAACCCTAACCCTAACACTATCCTAGGGCTGATGCTAACCCTAACACTAACACTATCCTAGGGCTGATGCTAACCCTAACCCTAACCCTAACATTATCCTAGGGCGGATGCTAACCCTAACCCTAACCCTAACACTATCCTAGGGCTGATGCTAACCCTAACCCTAACACTATCCTAGGCCTGATGCTAACCCTAACCCTAACCCTAACACTATCCTAGGGCTGATGCTAACCCTAACCCTAACACTATCCTAGGGCTGATGCTAACCCTAACACTAACACTATCCTAGGGCTTATGCTAACCATAACCCTAACCCTAACACTCTCCAAGGGCTGATGCTAACCCAAACCCTAACCCTAACACTATCCTAGGGCTGATGCTAACCCTAACCCTAACTCTAACACTATCTTAGGGCTGAGGCTAACCCTAACCCTAACACTATCCTACGGCTGATGCTAACCCTAACCCTAACCCTAACACTATCCTAGGGCTGATGCTAACCCTAACCCTAACACTATCCTAGGCCTGATGCTAACCCTAACCATAACCCTAACACTATCCTAGGGCTGATGCTAACCCTAACCCTAACACTATCCTAGGGCTGATGCTAACCCTAACCCTAACCCTAACACTATCCTAGGGCTGATGCTAACCCTAACCCTAACCCAAACACTATCCTAGGGTTGATGCTAACCCTAACCCTAACACTATCCTAGGCCTGATGCTAACCCTAACCCTAACCCTAACACTATCCTAGGGCTGATGCTAACCCTAACCCTAACACTATCCTAGGGCTGATGCTAACCCTAACACTAACACTATCCTAGGGCTTATGCTAACCATAACCCTAACCCTAACACTCTCCAAGGGCTGATGCTAACCCAAACCCTAACCCTAACACTATCCTAGGGCTGATGCTAACCCTAACCCTAACTCTAACACTATCTTAGGGCTGAGGCTAACCCTAACCCTAACACTATCCTACGGCTGATGATAACCCTAACCCTAACCCTAACACTATCCTAGGGCTGATGCTAACCCTAACCCTAACACTATCCTAGGCCTGATGCTAACCGTAACCATAACCCTAACACTATCCTAGGGCTGATGCTAACCCTAACCCTAACACTATCCTAGGGCTGATGCTAACCCTAACCCTAACCCTAACACTATCCTAGGGCGGATGCTAACCCTAACCCTAACACTATCCTAGGCCTGATGCTAACCCTAACCCTTACCCTAACACTATCCTAGGGCTGATGCTAACCCTAACCTTAACACTATCCTAGGGCTGATGCTAACCCTAACCCTAACCCTCACACTATCCTAGGACTGATGCTAACCCTAACCCTAACACTATCCTAGGGCTGATGCTAACCCTAACCCTAACCCTAACACTATCCTAATGCGGATGCTAACCCTAACCCTAACCCTAACACTATCCTAGGGCTGATGCTAACCCTAACACTAGCACTATCCTAGGGCTGATGCTAACCCTAACCCTAACCCTAACACTATCCTAGGGCTGATGCTAACCCTAACCCTAACCCTAAGACTATCCTAGGGCTGATGCTAACCCTAACCCTAACACTATCCTAGGCCTGATGCTAACCCTAAGCCTAACCCTAACACTATCGTAGGGCTGATGCTAACCCTAACCCTAACACTATCCTAGGGCTGATGCTAACCTAACCCTAACCCTAACACTATCCTAGGGCTGATGCTAACCCTAACCCTAACACTATCCTAGGCCTGATGATAACCCTAACCCTAACCCTAACACCATCCTAGGGCTGATGCTAACCCTAACCCTAACACTATCCTAGGGCTGATGCTAACCCTAACCCTGACCCTAACACTATCCTAGGGCTGATGCTAACCCTAACCCTAACCCTAACACTATCCTAGAGCTAATGCTAACCCTAACCCTAACCCTAACCCTAACCCTAACACTATCCTAGGGCTGATGCTAACCCTAACCCTAACCCTAACACTATCCTAGGGCTGATGCTAACCCTAACCCTAACTCTAACACTATCCTAGGGCTGAGGCTAACCCTAACCCTAACACTATCCTACGGCTGATGCTAACCCTAACCCTAACCCTAACACTATCCTAAGGCTGATGCTAACCCTAACACTAACACTATCCTAAGCCTGGTGCTAACCCTAACCCTAACCCTAACACTATTCTGGGGCTGATGCTAACCCTAACCCTAATAATATCCTAGGGCTGATGCGAACCCTAACCCTAACCCTAACACTATCCTAGGGCTGATGCTATCCCTAACCCTAACCCTAACACTATCCTAGGGCTGATGCTAACCCTAACCCTAACCCTAATACTATCCTAGGGCTGATGCTAACCCTAACCCTAACCCTAACACTATCCTAGGGCTGATGCTAACCCTAACCCTAACCCTAACACTATCCTAGGGCTGATGCTAACCCTAACCCTAACACTATCCTAGGCCTGATGATAACCCTACCCCTAACCCTAACACTATCCTAAGTCTGATGCTAACCCTAGCCCTCACACTATCTAAGGCCTGATGATAACCCTAACCCTAACCTTAACACTATCCTAGGGCTGATGCTAACCCTAACCCTAACCCTAACACTATCCTAGGGCTGATGCTAACCCTAACGCTAACAGTATCCTAGGCCTGATGCTAACCCTAACCCTAACCCTAACACTATCCTAGGGCTGATGCTAACCCTAACCATAACACTATCCTAGGGCTGATGCTAACCCTAACACTAACACTATCCTAGGGCTGATGCTAACCCTAACCCTAACCCTAACACTCTCCAAGGGCTGATGCTAACCCAAACCCTAACCCTAACACTATCCTAGGGCTGATGCTAACCCTAACCCTAACTCTAACACTATCTTAGGGCTGAGGCTAACCCTAACCCTAACACTATCCTACGGCTGATGCTAACCCTAACCCTAACCCTAACACTATCCTAGGGCTGATGCTAACCCTAACCCTAACACTATCCTAGGCCTGATGCTAACCCTAACCATAACCCTAACACTATCCTAGGGCTGATGCTAACCCTAACCCTAACACTATCCTAGGGCTGATGCTAACCCTAACCCTAACCCTAACACTATCCTAGGGCTGATGCTAACCCTAACCCTAACTCTAACACTATCTTAGGGCTGAGGCTAACCCTAACCCTAACACTATCCTACGGCTGATGCTAACCCGAACCCTAACCCTAACACTATCCTAAGGCTGATGCTAACCCTAACCCTAACCCTAACACTATCCTAAGTCTGATGCTAACCCTAGCCCTAACACTATCCTAGGCCTGATGATAACCCTAACCCTAACCTTAACACTATCCTAGGGCTGATGCTAACCCTAACCCTAACCCTAACACCATCCTAGAGCTGATGCTAACCCTAACCCTAACACTATCCTAGGCCTGATGATAACCCTAACCCTAACCCTGACACTATCCTAGGGCTGATGCTAACCCTAACCCTAACACTATCCTAGGGCTGATGCTAACCCTAACCCTAACCCTAACACTATCCTAGGCCTGATGCTAACCCTATCCCTAACCCTAACACTCTCCTAGGGCTGAGGGTAACCCTAACCCTAACACTATCCTAGGGCTGATGCTAACCTTAACCCTAACCCAAACACTATCCTAGGGTTGATGCTAACCCTAACCCTAACACTATTCTAGGGCTGATGCTAACCCTAACCCTAACCCTAACACTATCCTTGGGCTGATGCTAACCCTAACCCTAACACTATCCTGGGCCTGATGCTAACCCTAACCCTAACCCTAACACTATCCTAGGGCTGATGCTTACCCTAACCCTAACACTATCCTTGGGCTGATGCTAACCCTAACCCTAACCCTAACACTATCCTAGGGCAGATGCTAACCCTAACGCTAACCCTAACACTATCCTTGAACTGATCCTAACCCTAACCCTAACCCTAACACTATCCTAGGCCTGATGATAACCCTAACCCTAACCCTAACACTATCTTAGGATTTATGTTAACCCTAACCCTAACACTATCCCAGGGCTGATGCTAACCCTAACCCTAACCCTAACACTATCCTAGGGCGGATGCTAACCCTAACTCTAACCCTAACACTATCCTAGGGCTGATGCTAACCCTAACACTAACACTATCCTAGGGCTGATGCTAACCCTAACCCTAACCCTAACATTATCCTAGGGCGGATGCTAACCCTAACCCTAACCCTAACACTATCCTAGGGCTGATGCTAACCCTAACCCTAACCCTAACACTATCCTAGGGCGGATGCTAACCCTAACCCTAACCCTAACACTATCCTAGGGCTGATGCTAACCCTAACACTAACACTATCCTAGGGCTGATGCTAACCCTAACCCTAACCCTAACATTATCCTAGGGCGGATGCTAACCCTAACCCTAACCCTAACACTATCCTAGGGCTGATGCTAACCCTAACCCTAACACTATCCTAGGCCTGATGCTAACCCTAACCCTAACCCTAACACTATCCTAGGGCTGATGCTAACCCTAACCCTAACACTGTCCTAGGGCTGATGCTAACCCTAACACTAACACTATCCTAGGGCTTATGCTAACCATAACCCTAACCCTAACACTCTCCAAGGGCTGATGCTAACCCAAAACCTAACCCTAACACTATCCTAGGGCTGATGCTAACCCTAACCCTAACTCTAACACTATCTTAGGGCTGAGTCTAACCCTAACCCTAACACTATCCTACGGCTGATGCTAACCCTAACCCTAACCCTAACACTATCCTAGGGCTGATGCTAACCCTAACCCTAACACTATCCTAGGCCTGATGCTAACCCTAACCATAACCCTAACACTATCCTAGGGCTGATGCTAACCCTAACCCTAACACTATCCTAGGGCTGATGCTAACCCTAACCCTAACCCTAACACTATCCTAGGGCTGATGCTAACCCTAACCCTAACCCAAACACTATCCTAGGGTTGATGCTAACCCTAACCCTAACACTATCCTAGGGCTGATGCTAACCCTAACCCTAACCCTAACACTATCCTTGGACTGATGCTAACCCTAACACTGACACTATCCTGGGCCTGATGCTAACCCTAACCCTAACCCTAACACTATCCTAGGGCTGATGTTAACCCTAACCCTAACACTATCCTTGGGCTGATGCTAACCCTAACCCTAACCCTAACAATATCCTAGGGCAGATGGTAACCCGAACCCTAACCCTAACACTATCCTTGGGCTGATGCTAACCCTAACCCTAACACTATCCTGGGCCTGATGCTAACCCTAACCCTAACCCTAACACTATCCTAGGGCTGATGCTAACCCTAACCCTAACACTATCCTTGGGCTGATGCTAACACTAACCCTAACCCTAACAATATCCTAGGGCAGATGCTAACCCTAATGCTAACCCTAACAATATCCTTGAACTGATGCTAACCCTAACCCTAACCCTAACACTATCCTAGGCCTGATGATAACCCTAACCCTAACCCTAACACTATCCTAGGGTTTATGTTAACCCTAACCCTAACACTATCCTAGGGCTGATGCTAACCCTAACCCTAACCCTAACACTATCCTAGGGCGGATGCTAACCCTAACCCTAACACTATCCTAGGCCTGATGCTAACCCTAACCCTTACCCTAACACTATCCTAGGGCTGATGCTAACCCTAACCCTAACACTATCCTAGGGCTGATGCTAACCCTAACCCTAACCCTCACACTATCCTAGGACTGATGCTAACCCTAACCCTAACACTATCCTAGGGCTGATGCTAACCCTAACCCTAACCCTAACAATATCCTAATGCGGATGCTAACCCTAACCCTAACCCTAACACTATCCTAGGGCTGATGCTAACCCTAACACTAGCACTATCCTAGGGCTGATGCTAACCCTAACCCTAACCCTAACACTATCCTAGGGCTGATGCTAACCCTAACCCTAACCCTAAGACTATCCTAGGGCTGATGCTAACCCTAACCCTAACACTATCCTAGGCCTGATGCTAACCCTAAGCCTAACCCTAACACTATCGTAGGGCTGATGCTAACCCTAACCCTAACACTATCCTAGGGCTGATGCTAACCTAACCCTAACCCTAACACTATCCTAGGGCTGATGCTAACCCTAACCCTAACACTATCCTAGGCCTGATGATAACCCTAACCCTAACCCTAACACCATCCTAGGGCTGATGCTAACCCTAACCCTAACACTATCCTAGGGCTGATGCTAACCCTAACCCTGACCCTAACACTATCCTAGGGCTGATGCTAACCCTAACCCTAACCCTAACACTATCCTAGAGCTAATGCTAACCCTAACCCTAACCCTAACCCTAACCCTAACACTATCCTAGGGCTGATGCTAACCCTAACCCTAACCCTAACACTATCCTAGGGCTGATGCTAACCCTAACCCTGACCCTAACACTATCCTAGGGCTGATGCTAACCCTAACCCTAACCCTAACACTATCCTAGAGCTGATGCTAACCCTAACCCTAACACTATCCTAGGCCTGATGATAACCCTAACCCTAACCCTGACACTATCCTAGGGCTGATGCTAACCCTAACCCTAACACTATCCTAGGGCTGATGCTAACCCTAACCCTAACCCTAACACTATCCTAGGCCTGATGCTAACCCTATCCCTAACCCTAACACTCTCCTAGGGCTGAGGGTAACCCTAACCCTAACACTATCCTAGGGCTGATGCTAACCTTAACCCTAACCCAAACACTATCCTAGGGTTGATGCTAACCCTAACCCTAACACTATCCTAGGGCTGATGCTAACCCTAACCCTAACCCTAACACTATCCTTGGGCTGATGCTAACCCTAACCCTAACACTATCCTGGGCCTGATGCTAACCCTAACCCTAACCCTAACACTATCCTAGGGCTGATGCTTACCCTAACCCTAACACTATCCTTGTGCTGATGCTAACCCTAACCCTAACCCTAACACTATCCTAGGGCAGATGCTAACCCTAACGCTAACCCTAACACTATCCTTGAACTGATCCTAACCCTAACCCTAACCCTAACACTATCCTAGGCCTGATGCTAACCCTAACCCTAACCCTAACACTATCCTAGGGCGGATGCTAACCCTAACTCTAACCCTAACACTATCCTAGGGCTGATGCTAACCCTAACACTAACACTATCCTAGGGCTGATGCTAACCCTAACCCTAACCCTAACATTATCCTAGGGCGGATGCTAACCCTAACCCTAACCCTAACACTATCCTAGGGCTGATGCTAACCCTAACCCTAACCCTAACACTATCCTAGGGCGGATGCTAACCCTAACCCTAACCCTAACACTATCCTAGGGCTGATGCTAACCCTAACACTAACACTATCCTAGGGCTGATGCTAACCCTAACCCTAACCCTAACATTATCCTAGGGCGGATGCTAACCCTAACCCTAACCCTAACACTATCCTAGGCCTGATGCTAACCCTAACCCTAACCCTAACACTATCCTAGGGCTGATGCTAACCCTAACCCTAACACTATCCTAGGGCTGATGCTAACCCTAACACTAACACTATCCTAGGGCTTATGCTAACCATAACCCTAACCCTAACACTCTCCAAGGGCTGATGCTAACCCAAACACTAACCCTAACACTATCCTAGGGCTGATGCTAACCCTAACCCTAACTCTAACACTATCTTAGGGCTGAGGCTAACACTAACCCTAACACTATCCTACGGCTGATGCTAACCCTAACCCTAACCCTAACACTATCCTAGGGCTGATGCTAACCCTAACCCTAACACTATCCTAGGCCTGATGCTAACCCTAACCATAACCCTAACACTATCCTAGGGCTGATGCTAACCCTAACCCTAACACTATCCTAGGGCTGATGCTAACCCTAACCCTAACCCTAACACTATCCTAGGGCTGATGCTAACCCTAACCCTAACCCAAACACTATCCTAGGGTTGATGCTAACCCTAACCCTAACACTATCCTAGGGCTGATGCTAACCCTAACCCTAACCCTAACACTATCCTTGGACTGATGCTAACCCTAACACTGACACTATCCTGGGCCTGATGCTAACCCTAACCCTAACCCTAACACTATCCTAGGGCTGATGTTAACCCTAACCCTAACACTATCCTTGGGCTGATGCTAACCCTAACCCTAACCCTAACAATATCCTAGGGCAGATGCTAACCCGAACCCTAACCCTAACACTATCCTTGGGCTGATGCTAACCCTAACCCTAACACTATCCTGGGCCTGATGCTAACCCTAACCCTAACCCTAACACTATCTTAGGGTGATGCTAACCCTAACCCTAACACTATCCTTGGGCTGATGCTAACACTAACCCTAACCCTAACAATATCCTAGGGCAGATGCTAACCCTAACGCTAACCCTAACACTATCCTTGAACTGATGCTAACCCTAACCCTAACCCTAACACTATCCTAGGCCTGATGATAACCCTAACCCTAACCCTAACACTATCCTAGGGTTTATGTTAACCCTAACCCTAACACTATCCTAGGGCTGATGCTAACCCTAACCCTAACCCTAACACTATCCTAGGGCGGATGCTAACCCTAACCCTAACACTATCCTAGGCCTGATGCTAACCCTAACCCTTACCCTAACACTATCCTAGGGCTGATGCTAACCCTAACCCTAACACTACCCTAGGGCTGATGCTAACCCTAACCCTAACCCTCACACTATCCTAGGACTGATGCTAACCCTAACCCTAACACTATCCTAGGGCTGATGCTAACCCTAACCCTAACCCTAACACTATCCTAATGCGGATGCTAACCCTAACCCTAACCCTAACACTATCCTCGGGCTGATGCTAACCCTAACACTAGCACTATCCTAGGGCTGATGCTAACCCTAACCCTAACCCTAACACTATCCTAGGGCTGATGCTAACCCTAACCCTAACCCTAAGACTATCCTAGGGCTGATGCTAACCCTAACCCTAACACTATCCTAGGCCTGATGCTAACCCTAAGCCTAACCCTAACACTATCGTAGGGCTGATGCTAACCCTAACCCTAACACTATCCTAGGGCTGATGCTAACCTAACCCTAACCCTAACACTATCCTAGGGCTGATGCTAACCCTAACCCTAACACTATCCTAGGCCTGATGATAACCCTAACCCTAACCCTAACACCATCCTAGGGCTGATGCTAACCCTAACCCTAACACTACCCTAGGGCTGATGCTAACCCTAACCCTGACCCTAACACTATCCTAGGGCTGATGCTAACCCTAACCCTAACCCTAACACTATCCTAGAGCTAATGCTAACCCTAACCCTAACCCTAACCCTAACCCTAACACTATCCTAGGGCTGATGCTAACCCTAACCCTAACCCTAACACTATCCTAGGGCTGATGCTAACCCTAACCCTAACTCTAACACTATCCTAGGGCTGAGGCTAACCCTAACCCTAACACTATCCTACGGCTGATGCTAACCCTAACCCTAACCCTAACACTATCCTAAGGCTGATGCTAACCCTAACACTAACATTATCCTAGGCCTGGTGCTAACCCTAACCCTAACCCTAACACTATTCTGGGGCTGATGCTAACCCTAACCCTAATAATATCCTAGGGCTGATGCTAACCCTAACCCTAACCCTAACACTATCCTAGGGCTGATGCTATCCCTAACCCTAACCCTAACACTATCCTAGGGCTGATGCTAACCCTAACCCTAACCCTAATACTATCCTAGGGCTGATGCTAACCCTAACCCTAACCCTAACACTATCCTAGGGCTGATGCTAACCCTAACCCTAACCCTAACACTATCCTAGGGCTGATGCTAACCCTAACCCTAACACTATCCTAGGCCTGATGATAACCCTACCCCTAACCCTAACACTATCCTAAGTCTGATGCTAACCCTAGCCCTCACACTATCTAAGGCCTGATGATAACCCTAACCCTAACCTTAACACTATCCTAGGGCTGATGCTAACCCTAACCCTAACCCTAACACTATCCTAGGGCTGATGCTAACCCTAACGCTAACACTATCCTAGGCCTGATGCTAACCCTAACCCTAACCCTAACACTATCCTAGGGCTGATGCTAACCCTAACCATAACACTATCCTAGGGCTGATGCTAACCCTAACACTAACACTATCCTAGGGCTGATGCTAACCCTAACCCTAACCCTAACACTCTACAAGGGCTGATGCTAACCCAAACCCTAACCCTAACACTATCCTAGGGCTGATGCTAACCCTAACCCTAACACTATCCTAGGCCTGATGCTAACCCTAACCATAACCCTAACACTATCCTAGGGCTGATGCTAACCCTAACCCTAACACTATCCTAGGGCTGATGCTAACCCTAACCCTAACCCTAACACTATCCTAGGGCTGATGCTAACCCTAACCCTAACTCTAACACTATCTTAGGGCTGAGGCTAACCCTAACCCTAACACTATCCTACGGCTGATGCTAACCCGAACCCTAACCCTAACACTATCCTAAGGCTGATGCTAACCCTAACCCTAACCCTAACACTATCCTAAGTCTGATGCTAACCCTAGCCCTCACACTATCCTAGGCCTGATGATAACCCTAACCCTAACCTTAACACTATCCTAGGGCTGATGCTAACCCTAACCCTAACCCTAACACCATCCTAGAGCTGATGCTAACACTAACCCTAACACTATCCTAGGCCTGATGATAACCCTAACCCTAACCCTGACACTATCCTAGGGCTGATGCTAACCCTAACCCTAACACTATCCTAGGGCTGATGCTAACCCTAACCCTAACCCTAACACTATCCTAGGCCTGATGCTAACCCTATCCCTAACCCTAACACTCTCCTAGGGCTGAGGGTAACCCTAACCCTAACACTATCCTAGGGCTGATGCTAACCCTAACACTAACCCTAACACTATCCTTGGGCTGATGCTAACCCTAACCCTAACACTATCCTGGGCCTGATGCTAACCCTAACCCTAACCCTAACACTATCCTAGGGCTGATGCTTACCCTAACCCTAACATAATCCTTGGGCTGATGCTAACCCTAACCCTAACCCTAACACTATCCTAGGGCAGATGCTAACCCTAACGCTAACCCTAACACTACCCTTGAACTGATCCTAACCCTAACCCTAACCCTAACACTATCCTAGGCCTGATGATAACCCTAACCCTAACCCTAACACTATCTTAGGATTTATGTTAACCCTAACCCTAACACTATCCTAGGGCTGATGCTAACCCTAACCCTAACCCTAACACTATCCTAGGGCGGATGCTAACCCTAACTCTAACCCTAACACTATCCTAGGGCTGATGCTAACCCTAACACTAACACTATCCTAGGGCTGATGCTAACCCTAACCCTAACCCTAACATTATCCTAGGGCGGATGCTAACCCTAACCCTAACCCTAACACTATCCTAGGGCTGATGCTAACCCTAACCCTAACCCTAACACTATCCTAGGGCGGATGCTAACCCTAACCCTAACCCTAACACTATCCTAGGGCTGATGCTAACCCTAACACTAACACTATCCTAGGGCTCATGCTAACCCTAACCCTAACCCTAACACTATCCTAGGGCTGATGCTAACCCTAACCCTAACACTATCCTAGGCCTGATGCTAACCCTAACCCGAACCCTAACACTATCCTAGGGCTGATGCTAACCCTAACCCTAACACTATCCTAGGGCTGATGCTAACCCTAACACTAACACTATCCTAGGGCTTATGCTAACCATAACCCTAACCCTAACACTCTCCAAGGGCTGATGCTAACCCAAACCCTAACCCTAACACTATCCTAGGGCTGATGCTAACCCTAACCCTAACTCTAACACTATCTTATGGCTGAGGCTAACCCTAACCCTAACACTATCCTAGGGCTGATGCTAACCCTAACCCTAACCCTAACACTATCCTAGGGCTGATGCTAACCCTAACCCTAACCCAAACACTATCCTAGGGTTGATGCTAACCCTAACCCTAACACTATCCTAGGGCTGATGCTAACCCTAACCCTAACCCTAACACTATCCTTGGACTGATGCTAACCCTAACACTGACACTATCCTGGGCCTGATGCTAACCCTAACCCTAACCCTAACACTATCCTAGGGCTGATGTTAACCCTAACCCTAACACTATCCTTGGGCTGATGCTAACCCTAACCCTAACCCTAACAATATCCTAGGGCAGATGCTAACCCGAACCCTAACCCTAACACTATCCTTGGGCTGATGCTAACCCTAACCCTAACACTATCCTGGGCCTGATGCTAACCCTAACCCTAACCCTAACACTATCCTAGGGCTGATGCTAACCCTAACCCTAACACTATCCTTGGGCTGATGCTAACACTAACCCTAACCCTAACAATATCCTAGGGAAGATGCTAACCCTAACGCTAACCCTAACACTATCCTTGAACTGATGCTAACCCTAACCCTAACCCTAACACTATCCTAGGCCTGATGATAACCCTAACCCTAACCCTAACACTATCCTAGGGTTTATGTTAACCCTAACCCTAACACTATCCTAGGGCTGATGCTAACCCTAACCCTAACCCTAACACTATCCTAGGGCGGATGCTAACCCTAACCCTAACACTATCCTAGGCCTGATTCTAACCCTAACCCTTACCCTAACACTATCCTAGGGTTGATGCTAACCCTAACCCTAACACTATCCTAGGGCTGATGCTAACCCTAACCCTAACCCTCACACTATCCTAGGACTGATGCTAACCCTAACCCTAACACTATCCTAGGGCTGATGCTAACCCTAACCCTAACCCTAACACTATCCTAATGCGGATGCTAACCCTAACCCTAACCCTAACACTATCCTAGGGCTGATGCTAACCCTAACACTAGCACTATCCTAGGGCTGATGCTAACCCTAACCCTAACCCTAACACTATCCTAGGGCTGATGCTAACCCTAACCCTAACCCTAAGACTATCCTAGGGCTGATGCTAACCCTAACCCTAACACTATCCTAGGCCTGATGCTAACCCTAAGCCTAACCCTAACACTATCGTAGGGCTGATGCTAACCCTAACCCTAACACTATCCTAGGGCTGATGCTAACCTAACCCTAACCCTAACACTATCCTAGGGCTGATGCTAACCCTAACCCTAACACTATCCTAGGCCTGATGATAACCCTAACCCTAACCCTAACACCATCCTAGGGCTGATGCTAACCCTAACCCTAACACTATCCTAGGGCTGATGCTAACCCTAACCCTAACCCTAACACTATCCTAGGGCTGATGCTAACCCTAACCCTAACCCTAACACTATCCTAGAGCTAATGCTAACCCTAACCCTAACCCTAACCCTAACCCTAATACTATCCTAGGGCTGATGCTACCCCTAACCCTAACCCTAACACTATCCTAGGGCTGATGCTAACCCTAACCCTAACTCTAACACTATCCTAGGGCTGAGGCTAACCCTAACCCTAACACTATCCTACGGCTGATGCTAACCCTAACCCTAACCCTAACACTATCCTAAGGCTGATGCTAACCCTAACACTAACACTATCCTAGGCCTGGTGCTAACCCTAACCCTAACCCTAACACTATTCTGGGGCTGATGCTAACCCTAACCCAATAATATCCTAGGGCTGATGCGAACCCTAACCCTAACCCTAACACTATCCTAGGGCTGATGCTATCCCTAACCCTAACCCTAACACTATCCTAGGGCTGATGCTAACCCTAACCCTAACCCTAATACTATCCTAGGGCTGATGCTAACCCTAACCCTAACCCTAACACTATCCTAGGGCTGATGCTAACCCTAACCCTAACCCTAACACTATCCTAGGGCTGATGCTAACCCTAACCCTAACACTATCCTAGGCCTGATGATAACCCTACCCCTAACCCTAACACTATCCTAAGTCTGATGCTAACCCTAGCCCTCACACTATCTAAGGCCTGATGATAACCCTAACCCTAACCTTAACACTATCCTAGGGCTGATGCTAACCCTAACCCTAACCCTAACACTATCCTAGAGCTGATGCTAACCCTAACCCTAACACTATCCTAGGCCTGATGATAACCCTAACCCTAACCCTGACACTATCCTAGGGCTGATGCTAACCCTAACCCTAACACTATCCTAGGGCTGATGCTAACCCTAACCCTAACCCTAACACTATCCTAGGCCTGATGCTAACCCTATCCCTAACCCTAACACTCTCCTAGGGCTGAGGGTAACCCTACCCTAACACTATCCTAGGGCTGATGCTAACCCTAACCCTAACCCAAACACTATCCTAGGGTTGATGCTAACACTAACCCTAACACTATCCTAGGGCTGATGCTAACCCTAACCCTAACCCTAACACTATCCTTGGGCTGATGCTAACCCTAACCCTAACACTATCCTGGGCCTGATGCTAACCCTAACCCTAACCCTAACACTATCCTAGGGCTGATGCTTACCCTAACCCTAACACTATCCTTGGGTTGATGCTAACCCTAACCCTAACCCTAACACTATCCAAGGGCAGATGCTAACCCTAACGCTGACCCTAACACTATCCTTGAACTGATCCTAACCCTAACCCTAACCCTAACACTATCCTAGGCCTGATGGTAACCCTAACCCTAACCCTAACACTATCCTAGGATTTATGTTAACCCTAACCCTAACACTATCCTAGGGCTGATGCTAACCCTAACCCTAACCCTAACACTATCCTAGGGCGGATGCTAACCCTAACTCTAACCCTAACACTATCCTAGGGCTGATGCTAACCCTAACACTAACACTATCCTAGGGCTGATGCTAACCCTAACCCTAACCCTAACATTATCCTAGGGCGGATGCTAACCCTAACCCTAACCCTAACACTATCCTAGGGCTGATGCTAACCCTAACCCTACCCCTAACACTATCCTAGGGCGGATGCTAACCCTAACCCTAACCCTAACACTATCCTAGGGCTGATGCTAACCCTAACACTAACGCTATCCTAGGGCTGATGCTAACCCTAACCCTAACCCTAACATTATCCTAGGGCGGATGCTAACCCTAACCCTAACCCTAACACTATCCTAGGGCTGATGCTAACCCTAACCCTAACACTATCCTAGGCCTGATGCTAACCCTAACCCTAACCCTAACACTATCCTAGGGCTGATGCTAACCCTAACCCTAACACTATCCTAGGGCTGATGCTAACCCTAACACTAACACTATCCTAGGGCTGATGCTAACCCTAACCCTAACCCTAACGCTCTCCAAGGGCTGATGCTAACCCAAACCCTAACCCTAACACTATCCTAGGGCTGATGCTAACCTAACCCTAACCCTAACACTATCCTAGGGCTGATGCTAACCCTAACCCTAACACTATCCTAGGCCTGATGATAACCCTAACCCTAACCCTAACACCATCCTAGGGCTGATGCTAACCCTAACCCTAACACTATCCTAAGGCTGATGCTAACCCTAACCCTAACCCTAACACTATCCTAGGGCTGATGCTAACCCTAACCCTAACCCTAACACTATCCTAGAGCTAATGCTAACCCTAACCCTAACCCTAACCCTAACCCTAATACTATCCTAGGGCTGATGCTAACCCTAACCCTAACCCTAACACTATCCTAGGGCTGATGCTAACCCTAACCCTAACTCTAACACTATCCTAGGGCTGAGGCTAACCCTAACCCTAACACTATCCTACGGCTGATGCTAACCCTAACCCTAACCCTAACACTATCCTAAGGCTGATGCTAACCCTAACACTAACACTATCCTAGGCCTGGTGCTAACCCTAACCCTAACCCTAACACTATTCTGGGGCTGATGCTAACCCTAACCCTAATAATATCCTAGGGCTGATGCTAAACCTAACCCTAACCCTAACACTATCCTAGGGCTGATGCTATTCCTAACCCTAACCCTAACACTATCCTAGGGCTGATGCTAACCCTACCCCTAACCCTAATACTATCCTAGGGCTGATGCTAACCCTAACCCTAACCCTAACACTATCCTAGGGCTGATGCTAACCCTAACCCTAACCCTAACACTATCCTAGGGCTGATGCTAACCCTAACCCTAACTCTATCCTAGGCCTGATGATAACCCTACCCCTAACCCTAACACTATCCTAAGTCTGATGCTAACCCTAGCCCTCACACTATCTAAGGCCTGATGATAACCCTAACCCTAACCTTAACACTATCCTAGGGCTGATGCTAACCCTAACCCTAACCCTAACACTATCCTAGAGCTGATGCTAACCCTAACCCTAACACTATCCTAGGCCTGATGATAACCCTAACCCTAACCCTGACACTATCCTAGGGCTGATGCTAACCCTAACCCTAACACTATCCTAGGGCTGATGCTAACCCTAACCCTAACCCTAACACTATCCTAGGCCTGATGCTAACCCTATCCCTAACCCTAACACTCTCCTAGGGCTGAGGGTAACCCTAACCCTAACACTATCCTAGGGCTGATGCTAACCCTAACCCTAACCCAAACACTATCCTAGGGTTGATGCTAACCCTAACCCTAACACTATCCTAGGGCTGATGCTAACCCTAACCCTAACCCTAACACTATCCTTGGGCTGATGCTAACCCTAACCCTAACACTATCCTGGGCCTGATGCTAACCCTAACCCTAACCCTAACACTATCCTAGGGCTGATGCTTACCCTAACCCTAACACTATCCTTGGGTTGATGCTAACCCTAACCCTTACCCTAACACTATCCTAGGGCAGATGCTAACCCTAACGCTAACCCTAACACTATCCTTGAACTGATCCTAACCCTAACCCTAACCCTAACACTATCCTAGGCCTGATGGTAACCCTAACCCTAACCCTAAGACTATCCTAGGATTTATGTTAACCCTAACCCTAACACTATCCTAGGGCTGATGCTAACCCTAACCCTAACCCTAACACTATCCTAGAGCGGATGCTAACCCTAACTCTAACCCTAACACTATCCTAGGGCTGATGCTAACCCTAACACTAACACTATCCTAGGGCTGATGCTAACCCTAACCCTAACCCTAACATTATCCTAGGGCAGATGCTAACCCTAACCCTAACCCTAACACTATCCTAGGGCTGATGCTAACCCTAACCCTGACCCTAACACTATCCTAGGGCTGATGCTAACCCTAACCCTAACCCTAACACTATCCTAGAGCTAATGCTAACCCTAACCCTAACCCTAACCCTAACCCTAATACTATCCTAGGGCTGATGCTAACCCTAACCCTAACCCTAACACTATCCTAGGGCTGATGCTAACCCTAACCCTAACTCTAACACTATCCTAGGGCTGAGGCTAACCCTAACCCTAACACTATCCTACGGCTGATGCTAACCCTAACCCTAACCCTAACACTATCCTAAGGCTGATGCTAACCCTAACACTAACACTATCCTAGGCCTGGTGCTAACCTTAACCCTAACCCTAACACTATTCTGGGGCTGATGCTAACCCTAACCCTAATAATATCCTAGGGCTGATGCTAACCCTAACCCTAACCCTAACACTATCCTAGGGCTGATGCTATCCATAACCCTAACCCTAACACTATCCTAGGGCTGATGCTAACCCTAACCCTAACCCTAATACTATCCTAGGGCTGATGCTAACCCTAACCCTAACCCTAACACTATCCTAGGGCTGATGCTAACCCTAACCCTAACCCTAACACTATCCTAGGGCTGATGCTAACCCTAACCCTAACACTATCCTAGGCCTGATGATAACCCTACCCCTAACCCTAACACTATCCTAAGTCTGATGCTAACCCTAGCCCTCACACTATCTAAGGCCTGATGATAACCCTAACCCTAACCTTAACACTATCCTAGGGCTGATGCTAACCCTAACCCTAACCCTAACACTATCCTAGGGCTGATGCTAACCCTAACGCTAACACTATCCTAGGCCTGATGCTAACCCTAACCCTAACCCTAACACTATCCTAGGGCTGATGCTAACCCTAACCCTAACACTATCCTAGGGCTGATGCTAACCCTAACACTAACACTATCCTAGGGCTGATGCTAACCCTAACCCTAACCCTAACACTCTCCAAGGGCTGATGCTAACCCAAACCCTAACCCTAACACTATCCTAGGGCTGATGCTAACCCTAACCCTAACTCTAACACTATCTTAGGGCTGAGGCTAACCCTAACCCTAACACTATCCTACGGCTGATGCTAACCCTAACCCTAACCCTAACACTATCCTAGGGCTGATGCTAACCCTAACCCTAACACTATCCTAGGCCTGATGCTAACCCTAACCATAACCCTAACACTATCCTAGGGCTGATGCTAACCCTAACCCTAACACTATCCTAGGGCTGATGCTAACCCTAACCCCAACCCTAACACTATCCTAGGGCTGATGCTAACCCTAACCCTAACTCTAACACTATCTTAGGGCTGAGGCTAACCCAAACCCTAACACTATCCTACGGCTGATGCTAACCCGAACCCTAACCCTAACACTATCCTAAGGCTGATGCTAACCCTAACCCTAACCCTAACACTATCCTAAGTCTGATGCTAACCCTAGCCCTCACACTATCCTAGGCCTGATGATAACCCTAACCCTAACCCTAACACTATCCTAGGCCTGATGATAACCCTAACCCTAACCCTGACACTATCCTAGGGCTGATGCTAACCCTAACCCTAACACTATCCTAGGGCTGATGCTACCCCTAACCCTAACCCTAACACTATCCTAGGCCTGATGCTAACCCTATCCCTAACCCTAACACTCTCCTAGGGCTGAGGGTAACCCTAACCCTAACACTATCCTAGGGCTGATGCTAACCTTAACCCTAACCCAAACACTATCCTAGGGTTGATGCTAACCCTAACCCTAACACTATCCTAGGGCTGATGCTAACCCTAACCCTAACCTTAACACTATCCTTGGGCTGATGCTAACCCTAACCCTAACACTATCCTGGGCCTGATGCTAACCCTAACCCTAACCCTAACAGTATCCTAGGGCTGATGCTTACCCTAACCCTAACACTATCCTAGGGCTGATGCTAACCCTAACCCTAACCCTAACACTATCCTAGGGCTGATGCTAACCCTAACCCTAACCCAAACACTATCCTAGGGTTGATGCTAACCCTAACCCTAACACTATCCTAGGGCTGATGCTAACCCTAACCCTAACCCTAACACTATCCTTGGACTGATGCTAACCCTAACACTGACACTATCCTGGGCCTGATGCTAACCCTAACCCTAACCCTAACACTATCCTAGGGCTGATGTTAACCCTAACCCTAACACTATCCTTGGGCTGATGCTAACCCTAACCCTAACCCTAACAATATCCTAGGGCAGATGCTAACCCTAACTCTAACCCTAACACTATCCTTGGGCTGATGCTAACCCTAACCCTAACACTATCCTGGGCCTGATGCTAACCCTAACCCTAACCCTAACACTATCCTAGGGCTGATGCTAACCCTAACCCTAACACTATCCTTGGGCTGATGCTAACACTAACCCTAACCCTAACAATATCCTAGGGCAGATGCTAACCCTAACGCTAACCCTAACACTATCCTTGAACTGATGCTAACCCTAACCCTAACCCTAACACTATCCTAGGCCTGATGATAACCCTAACCCTAACCCTAACACTATCCTAGGGTTTATGTTAACCCTAACCCTAACACTATCCTAGGGCTGATGCTAACCCTAACCCTAACCCTAACACTATCCTAGGGCGGATGCTAACCCTAACCCTAACACTATCCTAGGCCTGAGGCTAACCCTAACCCTTACCCTAACACTATCCTAGGGCTGATGCTAACCCTAGCCCTAACACTATCCTAGGGCTGATGCTAACCCTAACCCTAACCCTCACACTATCCTAGGACTGATGCTAACCCTAACCCTAACACTATCCTAGGGCTGATGCTAACCCTAACCCTAACCCTAACACTATCCTAATGCGGATGCTAACCCTAACCCTAACCCTAACACTATCCTAGGGCTGATGCTAACCCTAACACTAGCACTATCCTAGGGCTGATGCTAACCCTAACCCTAACCCTAACACTATCCTAGGGCTGATGCTAACCCTAACCCTAACCCTAAGACTATCCTAGGGCTGATGCTAACCCTAACCCTAACACTATCCTAGGCCTGATGCTAACCCTAAGCCTAACCCTAACACTATCGTAGGGCTGATGCTAACCCTAACCCTAACACTATCCTAGGGCTGATGCTAACCTAACCCTAACCCTAACACTATCCTAGGGCTGATGCTAACCCTAACCCTAACACTATCCTAGGCCTGATGATAACCCTAACCCTAACCCTAACACCATCCTAGGGCTGATGCTAACCCTAACCCTAACACTATCCTAGGGCTGATGCTAACCCTAACCCTAACCCTAACACTATCCTAGGGCTGATGCTAACCCTAACCCTAACCCTAACACTATCCTAGAGCTAATGCTAACCCTAACCCTAACCCTAACCCTAACCCTAATACTATCCTAGGGCTGATGCTAACCCTAACCCTAACCCTAACACTATCCTAGGGCTGATGCTAACCCTAACCCTAACTCTAACACTATCCTAGGGCTGAGGCTAACCCTAACCCTAACACTATCCTACGGCTGATGCTAACCCTAACCCTAACCCTAACACTATCCTAAGGCTGATGCTAACCCTAACACTAACACTATCCTAGGCCTGGTGCTAACCCTAACCCTAACCCTAACACTATTCTGGGGCTGATGCTAACCCTACCCTAATAATATCCTAGGGCTGATGCTAACCCTAACCCTAACCCTAACACTATCCTAGGGCTGATGCTATCCCTAACCCTAACCCTAACACTATCCTAGGGCTGATGCTAACCCTAACCCTAACCCTAATACTATCCTAGGGCTGATGCTAACCCTAACCCTAACCCTAACACTATCCTAGGGGTGATGCTAACCCTAACCCTAACCCTAACACTATCCTAGGGCTGATGTTAACCCTAACCCTAACACTATCCTAGGCCTGAAGATAACCCTACCCCTAACCCTAACACTATCCTAAGTCTGATGCTAACCCTAGCCCTCACACTATCTAAGGCCTGATGATATCCCTAACCCTAACCTTAAGACTGTCCTAGGGCTGATGCTAACCCTAACCCTAACCCTAACACTATCCTAGAGCTGATGCTAACCCTAACCCTAACACTATCCTAGGCCTGATGATAACCCTAACCCTAACCCTGACACTATCCTAGGGCTGATGCTAACCCTAACCCTAACACTATCCTAGGGCTGATGCTAACCCTAACCCTAACCCTAACACTATCCTAGGCCTGATGCTAACCCTATCCCTAACCCTAACACTCTCCTAGGGCTGAGGGTAACCCTAACCCTAACTCTATCCTAGGGCTGATGCTAACCCTAACCCTAACCCAAACACTATCCTAGGGTTGATGCTAACCCTAACCCTAACACTATCCTAGGGCTGATGCTAACCCTAACCCTAACCCTAACACTATCCTTGGGCTGATGCTAACCCTAACCCTAACACTATCCTGGGCCTGATGCTAACCCTATCCCTAACCCTAACACTATCCTAGGGCTGATGCTTACCCTAACCCTAACACTATCCTTGGGTTGATGCTAACCCTAACCCTAACCCTAACACTATCCTAGGGCAGATGCTAACCCTAACGCTAACCCTAACACTATCCTTGAACTGATCCTAACCCTAACCCTAACCCTAACACTATCCTAGGCCTGATGGTAACCCTAACCCTAACCCTAACACTATCCTAGGATTTATGTTAACCCTAACCCTAACACTATCCTAGGGCTGATGCTAACCCTAACCCTAACCCTAACACTATCCTAGGGCGGATGCTAACCCTAACTCTAACCCTAACACTATCCTAGGGCTGATGCTAACCCTAACACTAACACTATCCTAGGGCTGATGCTAACCCTAACCCTAACCCTAACATTATCCTAGGGCGGATGCTAACCCTAACCCTAACCCTAACACTATCCTAGGGCTGATGCTAACCCTAACCCTACCCCTAACACTATCCTAGGGCGGATTCTAACCCTAACCCTAACCCTAACACTATCCTAGGGCTGATGCTAACCGTAACACTAACGCTATCCTAGGGCTGATGCTAACCCTAACCCTAACCCTAACATTATCCTAGGGCGGATGCTAACCCTAACCCTAACCCTAACACTATCCTAGGGCTGATGCTAACCCTAACCCTAACACTATCCTAGGCCTGATGCTAACCCTAACCCTAACCCTAACACTATCCTAGGGCTGATGCTAACCCTAACCCTAACACTATCCTAGGGCTGATGCTAACCCTAACACTAACACTATCCTAGGGCTGATGCTAACCCTAACCCTAACCCTAACACTCTCCAAGGGCTGATGCTAACCCAAACCCTAACCCTAACACTATCCTAGGGCTGATGCTAACCCTAACCCTAACTCTAACACTATCTTAGGGCTGAGGCTAACCCTAACCCTAACACTATCCTACGGCTGATGCTAACCCTAACCCTAACCCTAACACTATCCTAGGGCTGATGCTAACCCTAACCCTAACACTATCCTAGGCCTGATGCTAACCCTAACCATAATCCTAACACTATCCTAGGGCTGATGCTAACCCTAACCCTAACACTATCCTAGGGCTGATGCTAACCCTAACCCTAACCCTAACACTATCCTAGGGCTGATGCTAACCCTAACCCTAACTCTAACACTATCTTAGGGGTGAGGCTAACCCTAACCCTAACACTATCCTACGGCTGATGCTAACCCGAACCCTAACCCTAACACTATCCTAAGGCTGATGCTAACCGTAACCCTAACCCTAACACTATCCTAAGTCTGATGCTAACCCTAGCCCTCACACTATCCTAGGCCTGATGATAACCCTAACCCTAACCTTAACACTATCCTAGGGCTGATGCTAACCCTAACCCTAACCCTAACACCATCCTAGAGCTGATGCTAACCCTAACCCTAACACTATCCTAGGCCTGATGATAACCCTAACCCTAACCCTGACACTATCCTAGGGCTGATGCTAACCCTAACCCTAACACTATCCTAAGGCTGATGCTAACCCTAACCCTAACCCTAACACTATCCTAGGCCTGATGCTAACCCTAACCCTAACCCTAACACTATCCTTGGGCTGATGCTAACCCTAACCCTAACACTATCCTGGGCCTGATGCTAACCCTATCCCTAACCCTAACACTATCCTAGGGCTGATGCTTACCCTAACCCTAACACTATCCTTGGGTTGATGCTAACCCTAACCCTAACCCTAACACTATCCTAGGGCAGATGCTAACCCTAACGCTAACCCTAACACTATCCTTGAACTGATCCTAACCCTAACCCTAACCCTAACACTATCCTAGGCCTGATGGTAACCCTAACCCTAACCCTAACACTATCCTAGGATTTATGTTAACCCTAACCCTAACACTATCCTAGGGCTGATGCTAACCCTAACCCTAACCCTAACACTATCCTAGGGCGGATGCTAACCCTAACTCTAACCCTAACACTATCCTAGGGCTGATGCTAACCCTAACACTAACACTATCCTAGGGCTGATGCTAACCCTAACCCTAACCCTAACATTATCCTAGGGCGGATGCTAACCCTAACCCTAACCCTAACACTATCCTAGGGCTGATGCTAACCCTAACCCTACCCCTAACACTATCCTAGGGCGGATTCTAACCCTAACCCTAACCCTAACACTATCCTAGGGCTGATGCTAACCGTAACACTAACGCTATCCTAGGGCTGATGCTAACCCTAACCCTAACCCTAACATTATCCTAGGGCGGATGCTAACCCTAACCCTAACCCTAACACTATCCTAGGGCTGATGCTAACCCTAACCCTAACACTATCCTAGGCCTGATGCTAACCCTAACCCTAACCCTAACACTATCCTAGGGCTGATGCTAACCCTAACCCTAACACTATCCTAGGGCTGATGCTAACCCTAACACTAACACTATCCTAGGGCTGATGCTAACCCTAACCCTAACCCTAACACTCTCCAAGGGCTGATGCTAACCCAAACCCTAACCCTAACACTATCCTAGGGCTGATGCTAACCCTAACCCTAACTCTAACACTATCTTAGGGCTGAGGCTAACCCTAACCCTAACACTATCCTACGGCTGATGCTAACCCTAACCCTAACCCTAACACTATCCTAGGGCTGATGCTAACCCTAACCCTAACACTATCCTAGGCCTGATGCTAACCCTAACCATAATCCTAACACTATCCTAGGGCTGATGCTAACCCTAACCCTAACACTATCCTAGGGCTGATGCTAACCCTAACCCTAACCCTAACACTATCCTAGGGCTGATGCTAACCCTAACCCTAACTCTAACACTATCTTAGGGGTGAGGCTAACCCTAACCCTAACACTATCCTACGGCTGATGCTAACCCGAACCCTAACCCTAACACTATCCTAAGGCTGATGCTAACCGTAACCCTAACCCTAACACTATCCTAAGTCTGATGCTAACCCTAGCCCTCACACTATCCTAGGCCTGATGATAACCCTAACCCTAACCTTAACACTATCCTAGGGCTGATGCTAACCCTAACCCTAACCCTAACACCATCCTAGAGCTGATGCTAACCCTAACCCTAACACTATCCTAGGCCTGATGATAACCCTAACCCTAACCCTGACACTATCCTAGGGCTGATGCTAACCCTAACCCTAACACTATCCTAAGGCTGATGCTAACCCTAACCCTAACCCTAACACTATCCTAGGCCTGATGCTAACCCTATCCCTAACCCTAACACTCTCCTAGGGCTCAGGCTAACCCTAACCCTAACACTATCCTAGGGCTGATGCTAACCCTAACCCTAACCCTAACACTATCCTAGGGCGGATGCTAACCCTAACCCTATCCCTAACACTATCCTAGGGCTGATGCTAACCCTAACACTAACACTATCCTAGGGCTGATGCTAACCCTAACCCTAACCCTAACATTATCCTAGGGCGGATGCTAACCCTAACCCTAACCCTAACACTATCCTAGGGCTGATGCTAACCCTAACCCTAACACTATCCTAGGCCTGATGCTAACCCTAACCCTAACCCTAACACTATCCTAGGGCTGATGCTAACCCTAACCCTAACACTATCCTAGGGCTGATGCTAACCCTAACACTAACACTATCCTAGGGCTTATGCTAACCCTAACCCTAACCCTAACACTCTCCAAGGGCTGATGCTAACCCAAACCCTAACCCTAACACTATCCTAGGGCTGATGCTAAACCTAACCCTAACTCTAACACTATCTTAGGGCTGAGGCTAACCCTAACCCTAACACTATCCTACGGCTGATGCTAACCCTAACCCTAACCCTAACACTATCCTAGGGCTGATGCTAACCCTAACCCTAACACTATCCTAGGCCTGATGCTAACCCTAACCATAACCCTAACACTATCCTAGGGCTGATGCTAACCCTAACCCTAACACTATCCTAGGGCTGATGCTAACCCTAACCCTAACCCTAACACTATCCTAGGGCTGATGCTAACCCTAACCCTAACCCAAACACTATCCTAGGGTTGATGCTAACCCTAACCCTAACACTATCCTAGGGCTGATGCTAACCCTAACCCTAACCCTAACACTATCCTTGGACTGATGCTAACCCTAACACTGACACTATCCTGGGCCTGATGCTAACCCTAACCCTAACCCTAACACTATCCTAGGGCTGATGTTAACCCTAACCCTAACACTATCCTTGGGCTGATGCTAACCCTAACCCTAACCCTAACAATATCCTAGGGCAGATGCTAACCCGAACCCTAACCCTAACAGTATCCTTGGGCTGATGCTAACCCTAACCCTAACACTATCCTGGGCCTGATGCTAACCCTAACCCTAACCCTAACACTATCCTAGGGCTGATGCTAACCCTAACCCTAACACTATCCTTGGGCTGATGCTAACACTAACCCTAACCCTAACAATATCCTAGGGAAGATGCTAACCCTAACGCTAACCCTAACACTATCCTTGAACTGATGCTAACCCTAACCCTAACCCTAACACTATCCTAGGCCTGATGATAACCCTAACCCTAACCCTAACACTATCCTAGGGTTTATGTTAACCCTAACCCTAACACTATAATAGGGCTGATGCTAACCCTAACCCTAACCCTAACACTATCCTAGGGCGGATGCTAACCCTAACCCTAACACTATCCTAGGCCTGATGCTAACCCTAACCGTTACCCTAACACTATCCTAGGGTTGATGCTAACCCTAACCCTAACACTATCCTAGGGCTGATGCTAACCCTAACCCTAACCCTCACACTATCCTAGGACTGATGCTAACCCTAACCCTAACACTATCCTAGGGCTGATGCTAACCCTAACCCTAACCCTAACACTATCCTAGGGCTGATGCTAACCCTAACACTAGCACTATCCTAGGGCTGATGCTAACCCTAACCCTAACCCTAACACTATCCTAGGGCTGATGCTAACCCTAACCCTAACCCTAAGACTATCCTAGGGCTGATGCTAACCCTAACACTAACACTATCCTAGGCCTGATGCTAACCCTAAGCCTAACCCTAACACTATCGTAGGGCTGATGCTAACCCTAACCCTAACACTATCCTAGGGCTGATGCTAACCTAACCCTAACCCTAACACTATCCTAGGGCTGATGCTAACCCTAAGCCTAACACTATCCTAGGCCTGATGATAACCCTAACCCTAACCCTAACACCATCCTAGGGCTGATGCTAACCCTAACCCTAACACTATCCTAGGGCTGATGCTAACCCTAACCCTAACCCTAACACTATCCTAAGGCTGATGCTAACCCTAACCCTAACCCTAACACTATCCTAGAGCTAATGCTAACCCTAACCCTAACCCTAACCCTAACCCTAATACTATCCTAGGGCTGATGCTACCCCTAACCCTAACCCTAACACTATCCTAGGGCTGATGCTAACCCTAACCCTAACTCTAACACTACCCTAGGGCTGAGGCTAACCCTAACCCTAACACTATCCTACGGCTGATGCTAACCCTAACCCTAACCCTAACACTATCCTAGGGCTGATGCTAACCCTAACCCTAACACTATCCTTGGGCTGATGCTAACCCTAACCCTAACCCTAACACTATCCTAGGCCTGGTGCTAACCCTAACCCTAACCCTAACACTATTCTGGGGCTGATGCTAACCCTAACCCAATAATATCCTAGGGCTGATGCTAACCCTAACCCTAACCCTAACACTATCCTAGGGCTGATGCTATCCCTAACCCTAACCCTAACACTATCCTAGGGCTGATGCTAACCCTAACCCTAACCCTAATACTATCCTAGGGCTGATGCTAACCCTAACCCTAACCCTAACACTATCCTAGGGCTGATGCTAACCCTAACCCTAACCCTAACACTATCCTAGGGCTGATGCTAACCCTAACCCTAACACTATCCTAGGCCTGATGATAACCCTACCCCTAACCCTAACACTATCCTAAGTCTGATGCTAACCCTAGCCCTCACACTATCTAAGGCCTGATGATAACCCTAACCCTAACCTTAACACTATCCTAGGGCTGATGCTAACCCTAACCCTAACCCTAACACTATCCTAGAGCTGATGCTAACCCTAACCCTAACACTATGCTAGGCCTGATGATAACCCTAACCCTAACCCTGACACTATCCTAGGGCTGATGCTAACCCTAACCCTAACACTATCCTAGGCCTGATGCTAACCCTAACCCTAACCCTAACACTATCCTAGGGCTGATGCTAACCCTAACCCTAACACTATCCTAGGGCTGATGCTAACCCTAACACTAACACTATCCTAGGGCTTATGCTAACCCTAACCCTAACCCTAACACTCTCCAAGGGCTGATGCTAACCCAAACCCTAACCCTAACACTATCCTAGGGCTGATGCTAAACCTAACCCTAACTCTAACACTATCTTAGGGCTGAGGCTAACCCTAACCCTAACACTATCCTACGGCTGATGCTAACCCTAACCCTAACCCTAACACTATCCTAGGGCTGATGCTAACCCTAACCCTAACACTATCCTAGGCCTGATGCTAACCCTAACCATAACCCTAACACTATCCTAGGGCTGATGCTAACCCTAACCCTAACACTATCCTAGGGCTGATGCTAACCCTAACCCTAACCCTAACACTATCCTAGGGCTGATGCTAACCCTAACCCTAACCCAAACACTATCCTAGGGTTGATGCTAACCCTAACCCTAACACTATCCTAGGGCTGATGCTAACCCTAACCCTAACCCTAACACTATCCTTGGACTGATGCTAACCCTAACACTGACACTATCCTGGGCCTGATGCTAACCCTAACCCTAACCCTAACACTATCCTAGGGCTGATGTTAACCCTAACCCTAACACTATCCTTGGGCTGATGCTAACCCTAACCCTAACCCTAACAATATCCTAGGGCAGATGCTAACCCGAACCCTAACCCTAACAGTATCCTTGGGCTGATGCTAACCCTAACCCTAACACTATCCTGGGCCTGATGCTAACCCTAACCCTAACCCTAACACTATCCTAGGGCTGATGCTAACCCTAACCCTAACACTATCCTTGGGCTGATGCTAACACTAACCCTAACCCTAACAATATCCTAGGGAAGATGCTAACCCTAACGCTAACCCTAACACTATCCTTGAACTGATGCTAACCCTAACCCTAACACTAACACTATCCTAGGCCTGATGATAACCCTAACCCTAACCCTAACACTATCCTAGGGTTTATGTTAACCCTAACCCTAACACTATCCTAGGGCTGATGCTAACCCTAACCCTAACCCTAACACTATCCTAGGGCGGATGCTAACCCTAACCCTAACACTATCCTAGGCCTGATGCTAACCCTAACCCTTACCCTAACACTATCCTAGGGTTGATGCTAACCCTAACCCTAACACTATCCTAGGGCTGATGCTAACCCTAACCCTAACCCTCACACTATCCTAGGACTGATGCTAACCCTAACCCTAACACTATCCTAGGGCTGATGCTAACCCTAACCCTAACCCTAACACTATCCTAGGGCTGATGCTAACCCTAACACTAGCACTATCCTAGGGCTGATGCTAACCCTAACCCTAACCCTAACACTATCCTAGGGCTGATGCTAACCCTAACCCTAACCCTAAGACTATCCTAGGGCTGATGCTAACCCTAACCCTAACCCAAACACTATCCTAGGGTTGATGCTAACCCTAACCCTAACACTATCCTAGGGCTGATGCTAACCCTAACCCTAACCCTAACACTATCCTTGGACTGATGCTAACCCTAACACTGACACTATCCTGGGCCTGATGCTAACCCTAACCCTAACCCTAACACTATCCTAGGGCTGATGTTAACCCTAACCCTAACACTATCCTTGGGCTGATGCTAACCCTAACCCTAACCCTAACAATATCCTAGGGCAGATGCTAACCCGAACCCTAACCCTAACAGTATCCTTGGGCTGATGCTAACCCTAACCCTAACACTATCCTGGGCCTGATGCTAACCCTAACCCTAACCCTAACACTATCCTAGGGCTGATGCTAACCCTAACCCTAACACTATCCTTGGGCTGATGCTAACACTAACCCTAACCCTAACAATATCCTAGGGAAGATGCTAACCCTAACGCTAACCCTAACACTATCCTTGAACTGATGCTAACCCTAACCCTAACCCTAACACTATCCTAGGCCTGATGATAACCCTAACCCTAACCCTAACACTATCCTAGGGCTGATGCTAACCCTAACCCTAACCCTCACACTATCCTAGGACTGATGCTAACCCTAACCCTAACACTATCCTAGGGCTGATGCTAACCCTAACCCTAACCCTAACACTATCCTAGGGCTGATGCTAACCCTAACACTAGCACTATCCTAGGGCTGATGCTAACCCTAACCCTAACCCTAACACTATCCTAGGGCTGATGCTAACCCTAACCCTAACCCTAAGACTATCCTAGGGCTGATGCTAACCCTAACACTAACACTATCCTAGGCCTGATGCTAACCCTAAGCCTAACCCTAACACTATCGTAGGGCTGATGCTAACCCTAACCCTAACACTATCCTAGGGCTGATGCTAACCTAACCCTAACCCTAACACTATCCTAGGGCTGATGCTAACCCTAAGCCTAACACTATCCTAGGCCTGATGATAACCCTAACCCTAACCCTAACACCATCCTAGGGCTGATGCTAACCCTAACCCTAACACTATCCTAGGGCTGATGCTAACCCTAACCCTAACCCTAACACTATCCTAAGGCTGATGCTAACCCTAACCCTAACCCTAACACTATCCTAGAGCTAATGCTAACCCTAACCCTAACCCTAACCCTAACCCTAATACTATCCTAGGGCTGATGCTACCCCTAACCCTAACCCTAACACTATCCTAGGGCTGATGCTAACCCTAACCCTAACTCTAACACTACCCTAGGGCTGAGGCTAACCCTAACCCTAACACTATCCTACGGCTGATGCTAACCCTAACCCTAACCCTAACACTATCCTAGGGCTGATGCTAACCCTAACCCTAACACTATCCTTGGGCTGATGCTAACCCTAACCCTAACCCTAACACTATCCTAGGCCTGGTGCTAACCCTAACCCTAACCCTAACACTATTCTGGGGCTGATGCTAACCCTAACCCAATAATATCCTAGGGCTGATGCTAACCCTAACCCTAACCCTAACACTATCCTAGGGCTGATGCTATCCCTAACCCTAACCCTAACACTATCCTAGGGCTGATGCTAACCCTAACCCTAACCCTAATACTATCCTAGGGCTGATGCTAACCCTAACCCTAACCCTAACACTATCCTAGGGCTGATGCTAACCCTAACCCTAACCCTAACACTATCCTAGGGCTGATGCTAACCCTAACCCTAACACTATCCTAGGCCTGATGATAACCCTACCCCTAACCCTAACACTATCCTAAGTCTGATGCTAACCCTAGCCCTCACACTATCTAAGGCCTGATGATAACCCTAACCCTAACCTTAACACTATCCTAGGGCTGATGCTAACCCTAACCCTAACCCTAACACTATCCTAGAGCTGATGCTAACCCTAACCCTAACACTATGCTAGGCCTGATGATAACCCTAACCCTAACCCTGACACTATCCTAGGGCTGATGCTAACCCTAACCCTAACACTATCCTAGGCCTGATGCTAACCCTAACCCTAACCCTAACACTATCCTAGGGCTGATGCTAACCCTAACCCTAACACTATCCTAGGGCTGATGCTAACCCTAACACTAACACTATCCCAGGGCTTATGCTAACCCTAACCCTAACCCTAACACTCTCCAAGGGCTGATGCTAACCCAAACCCTAACCCTAACACTATCCTAGGGCTGATGCTAAACCTAACCCTAACTCTAACACTATCTTAGGGCTGAGGCTAACCCTAACCCTAACACTATCCTACGGCTGATGCTAACCCTAACCCTAACCCTAACACTATCCTAGGGCTGATGCTAACCCTAACCCTAACACTATCCTAGGCCTGATGCTAACCCTAACCATAACCCTAACACTATCCTAGGGCTGATGCTAACCCTAACCCTAACACTATCCTAGGGCTGATGCTAACCCTAACCCTAACCCTAACACTATCCTAGGGCTGATGCTAACCCTAACCCTAACCCAAACACTATCCTAGGGTTGATGCTAACCCTAACCCTAACACTATCCTAGGGCTGATGCTAACCCTAACCCTAACCCTAACACTATCCTTGGACTGATGCTAACCCTAACACTGACACTATCCTGGGCCTGATGCTAACCCTAACCCTAACCCTAACACTATCCTAGGGCTGATGTTAACCCTAACCCTAACACTATCCTTGGGCTGATGCTAACCCTAACCCTAACCCTAACAATATCCTAGGGCAGATGCTAACCCGAACCCTAACCCTAACAGTATCCTTGGGCTGATGCTAACCCTAACCCTAACACTATCCTGGGCCTGATGCTAACCCTAACCCTAACCCTAACACTATCCTAGGGCTGATGCTAACCCTAACCCTAACACTATCCTTGGGCTGATGCTAACACTAACCCTAACCCTAACAATATCCTAGGGAAGATGCTAACCCTAACGCTAACCCTAACACTATCCTTGAACTGATGCTAACCCTAACCCTAACACTAACACTATCCTAGGCCTGATGATAACCCTAACCCTAACCCTAACACTATCCTAGGGTTTATGTTAACCCTAACCCTAACACTATCCTAGGGCTGATGCTAACCCTAACCCTAACCCTAACACTATCCTAGGGCGGATGCTAACCCTAACCCTAACACTATCCTAGGCCTGATGCTAACCCTAACCCTTACCCTAACACTATCCTAGGGTTGATGCTAACCCTAACCCTAACACTATCCTAGGGCTGATGCTAACCCTAACCCTAACCCTCACACTATCCTAGGACTGATGCTAACCCTAACCCTAACACTATCCTAGGGCTGATGCTAACCCTAACCCTAACCCTAACACTATCCTAGGGCTGATGCTAACCCTAACACTAGCACTATCCTAGGGCTGATGCTAACCCTAACCCTAACCCTAACACTATCCTAGGGCTGATGCTAACCCTAACCCTAACCCTAAGACTATCCTAGGGCTGATGCTAACCCTAACACTAACACTATCCTAGGCCTGATGCTAACCCTAAGCCTAACCCTAACACTATCGTAGGGCTGATGCTAACCCTAACCCTAACACTATCCTAGGGCTGATGCTAACCTAACCCTAACCCTAACACTATGCTAGGGCTGATGCTAACCCTAACCCTAACACTATCCTAGGCCTGATGATAACCCTAACCCTAACCCTAACACCATCATAGGGCTGATGCTAACCCTAACCCTAACACTATCCTAGGGCTGATGCTAACCCTAACCCTAACCCTAACACTATCCTAAGGCTGATGCTAACCCTAACCCTAACCCTAACACTATCCTAGAGCTAATGCTAACCCTAACCCTAACCCTAACCCTAACCCTAATACTATCCTAGGGCTGATGCTACCCCTAACCCTAACCCTAACACTATCCTAGGGCTGATGCTAACCCTAACCCTAACTCTAACACTACCCTAGGGCTGAGGCTAACCCTAACCCTAACACTATCCTACGGCTGATGCTAACCCTAACCCTAACCCTAACACTATCCTAGGGCTGATGCTAACCCTAACCCTAACACTATCCTTGGGCTGATGCTAACCCTAACCCTAACCCTAACACTATCCTAGGCCTGGTGCTAACCCTAACCCTAACCCTAACACTATTCTGGGGCTGATGCTAACCCTAACCCAATAATATCCTAGGGCTGATGCTAACCCTAACCCTAACCCTAACACTATCCTAGGGCTGATGCTATCCCTAACCCTAACCCTAACACTATCCTAGGGCTGATGCTAACCCTAACCCTAACCCTAATACTATCCTAGGGCTGATGCTAACCCTAACCCTAACCCTAACACTATCCTAGGGCTGATGCTAACCCTAACCCTAACCCTAACACTATCCTAGGGCTGATGCTAACCCTAACCCTAACACTATCCTAGGCCTGATGATAACCCTACCCCTAACCCTAACACTATCCTAAGTCTGATGCTAACCCTAGCCCTCACACTATCTAAGGCCTGATGATAACCCTAACCCTAACCTTAACACTATCCTAGGGCTGATGCTAACCCTAACCCTAACCCTAACACTATCCTAGAGCTGATGCTAACCCTAACCCTAACACTATGCTAGGCCTGATGATAACCCTAACCCTAACCCTGACACTATCCTAGGGCTGATGCTAACCCTAACCCTAACACTATCCTTGGGCTGATGCTAACCCTAACCCTAACCCTAACACTATCCTAGGCCTGATGCTAACCCTATCCCTAACCCTAACACTCTCCTAGGGCTGAGGGTAACCCTACCCTAACACTATCCTAGGGCTGATGCTAACCCTAACCCTAACCCAAACACTATCCTAGGGTTGATGCTAACCCTAACCCTAACACTATCCTAGGGCTGATGCTAACCCTAACCCTAACCCTAACACTATCCTTGGGCTGATGCTAACCCTAACCCTAACACTATCCTGGGCCTGATGCTAACCCTAACCCTAACCCTAACACTATCCTAGGGCTGATGCTTACCCTAACCCTAACACTATCCTTGGGTTGATGCTAACCCTAACCCTAACCCTAACACTATCCTAGGGCAGATGCTAACCCTAACGCTAACCCTAACACTATCCTTGAACTGATCCTAACCCTAACCCTAACCCTAACACTATCCTAGGCCTGATGGTAACCCTAACCCTAACCCTAACACTATCCTAGGATTTATGTTAACCCTAACCCTAACACTATCCTAGGGCTGATGCTAACCCTAACCCTAACCCTAACACTATCCTAGGGCGGATGCTAACCCTAACTCTAACCCTAACACTATCCTAGGGCTGATGCTAACCCTAACACTAACACTATCCTAGGGCTGATGCTAACCCTAACCCTAACCCTAACATTATCCTAGGGCGGATGCTAACCCTAACCCTAACCCTAACACTATCCTAGGGCTGATGCTAACCCTAACCCTACCCCTAACACTATCCTAGGGCGGATGCTAACCCTAACCCTAACCCTAACACTATCCTAGGGCTGATGCTAACCCTAACACTAACGCTATCCTAGGGCTGATGCTAACCCTAACCCTAACCCTAACATTATCCTAGGGCGGATGCTAACCCTAACCCTAACCCTAACACTATCCTAGGGCTGATGCTAACCCTAACCCTAACACTATCCTAGGCCTGATGCTAACCCTAACCCTAACCCTAACACTATCCTAGGGCTGATGCTAACCCTAACCCTAACACTATCCTAGGGCTGATGCTAACCCTAACACTAACACTATCCTAGGGCTGATGCTAACCCTAACCCTAACCCTAACACTCTCCAAGGGCTGATGCTAACCCAAACCCTAACCCTAACACTATCCTAGGGCTGATGCTAACCTAACCCTAACCCTAACACTATCCTAGGGCTGATGCTAACCCTAACCCTAACACTATCCTAGGCCTGATGATAACCCTAACCCTAACCCTAACACCATCCTAGGGCTGATGCTAACCCTAACCCTAACACTATCCTAGGGCTGATGCTAACCCTAACCCTAACCCTAACACTATCCTAGGGCTGATGCTAACCCTAACCCTAACCCTAACACTATCCTAGAGCTAATGCTAACCCTAACCCTAACCCTAACCCTAACCCTAATACTATCCTAGGGCTGATGCTAACCCTAACCCTAACCCTAACACTATCCTAGGGCTGATGCTAACCCTAACCCTAACTCTAACACTATCCTAGGGCTGAGGCTAACCCTAACCCTAACCCTAACACTATCCTAAGGCTGATGCTAACCCTAACACTAACACTATCCTAGGCCTGGTGCTAACCCTAACCCTAACCCTAACACTATTCTGGGGCTGATGCTAACCCTAACCCTAATAATATCCTAGGGCTGATGCTAACCCTAACCCTAACCCTAACACTATCCTAGGGCTGATGCTATTCCTAACCCTAACCCTAACACTATCCTAGGGCTGATGCTAACCCTAACCCTAACCCTAATACTATCCTAGGGCTGATGCTAACCCTAACCCTAACCCTAACACTATCCTAGGGCTGATGCTAACCCTAACCCTAACCCTAACACTATCCTAGGGCTGATGCTATTCCTAACCCTAACCCTAACAATATCCTAGGGAAGATGCTAACCCTAACGCTAACCCTAACACTATCCTTGAACTGATGCTAACCCTAACCCTAACCCTAACACTATCCTAGGCCTGATGATAACCCTAACCCTAACCCTAACACTATCCTAGGGTTTATGTTAACCCTAACCCTAACACTATCCTAGGGCTGATGCTAACCCTAACCCTAACCCTAACACTATCCTAGGGCGGATGCTAACCCTAACCCTAACACTATCCTAGGCCTGATGCTAACCCTAACCCTTACCCTAACACTATCCTAGGGTTGATGCTAACCCTAACCCTAACACTATCCTAGGGCTGATGCTAACCCTAACCCTAACCCTCACACTATCCTAGGACTGATGCTAACCCTAACCCTAACACTATCCTAGGGCTGATGCTAACCCTAACCCTAACCCTAACACTATCCTAATGCGGATGCTAACCCTAACCCTAACCCTAACACTATCCTAGGGCTGATGCTAACCCTAACACTAGCACTATCCTAGGGCTGATGCTAACCCTAACCCTAACCCTAACACTATCCTAGGGCTGATGCTAACCCTAACCCTAACCCTAAGACTATCCTAGGGCTGATGCTAACCCTAACCCTAACACTATCCTAGGCCTGATGCTAACCCTAAGCCTAACCCTAACACTATCGTAGGGCTGATGCTAACCCTAACCCTAACACTATCCTAGGGCTGATGCTAACCTAACCCTAACCCTAACACTATCCTAGGGCTGATGCTAACCCTAACCCTAACACTATCCTAGGCCTGATGATAACCCTAACCCTAACCCTAACACCATCCTAGGGCTGATGCTAACCCTAACCCTAACACTATCCTAGGGCTGATGCTAACCCTAACCCTAACCCTAACACTATCCTAGGGCTGATGCTAACCCTAACCCTAACCCTAACACTATCCTAGAGCTAAGGCTAACCCTAACCCTAACCCTAACCCTAACCCTAATACTATCCTAGGGCTGATGCTACCCCTAACCCTAACCCTAACACTATCCTAGGGCTGATGCTAACCCTAACCCTAACTCTAACACTATCCTACGGCTGAGGCTAACCCTAACCCTAACACTATCCTACGGCTGATGCTAACCCTAACCCTAACACTAACACTATCCTAAGGCTGATGCTTACCGTAACACTAACACTATCCTAGGCCTGGTGCTAACCCTAACCCTAACCCTAACACTATTCTGGGGCTGATGCTAACCCTAACCCAATAATATCCTAGGGCTGATGCTAACCCTAACCCTACCCCTAACACTGTCCTAGGGCTGATGCTATCCCTAACCCTAACCCTAACACTATCCTAGGGCTGATGCTAACCCTAACCCTAACCCTAATACTATCCTAGGGCTGATGCTAACCCTAACCCTAACCCTAACACTATCCTAGGGCTGATGCTAACCCTAACCCTAACCCTAACACTATCCTAGGGCTGATGCTAACCCTAACCCTAACACTATCCTAGGCCTGATGATAACCCTACCCCTAACCCTAACACTATCCTAAGTCTGATGCTAACCCTAGCCCTCACACTATCTAAGGCCTGATGATAACCCTAACCCTAACCTTAACACTATCCTAGGCTGATGCTAACCCTAACCCTAACCCTAACACTATCCTAGAGCTGATGCTAACCCTAACCCTAACACTATCCTAGGCCTGATGATAACCCTAACCCTAACCCTGACACTATCCTAGGGCTGATGCTAACCCTAACCCTAACACTATCCTAGGGCTGATGCTAACCCTAACCCTAACCCTAACACTATCCTAGGCCTGATGCTAACCCTATCCCTAACCCTAACACTCTCCTAGGGCTGAGGGTAACCCTACCCTAACACTATCCTAGGGCTGAAGCTAACCCTAACCCTAACCCAAACACTATCCTAGGGTTGATGCTAACCCTAACCCTAACACTATCCTAGGGCTGATGCTAACCCTAACCCTAACCCTAACACTATCCTTGGGCTGATGCTAACCCTAACCCTAACACTATCCTGGGCCTGATGCTAACCCTAACCCTAACCCTAACACTATCCTAGGGCTGATGCTTACCCTAACCCTAACACTATCCTTGGGTTGATGCTAACCCTAACCCTAACCCTAACACTATCCTAGGGCAGATGCTAACCCTAACGCTAACCCTAACACTATCCTTGAAGTGATCCTAACCCTAACCCTAACCCTAACACTATCCTAGGCCTGATGGTAACCCTAACCCTAACCCTAACACTATCCTAGGATTTATGTTAACCCTAACCCTAACACTATCCTAGGGCTGATGCTAACCCTAACCCTAACCCTAACACTATCCTAGGGCGGATGCTAACCCTAACTCTAACCCTAACACTATCCTAGGGCTGATGCTAACCCTAACACTAACACTATCCTAGGGTTGATGCTAACCCTAACCCTAACCCTAACATTATCCTAGGGCGGATGCTAACCCTAACCCTAACCCTAACACTATCCTAGGGCTGATGCTAACCCTAACCCTACCCCTAACACTATCCTAGGGCGGATGCTAACCCTAACCCTAACCCTAACACTATCCTAGGGCTGATGCTAACCCTAACCCTAACACTATCCTAGGCCTGATGATAACCCTAACCCTAACCCTAACACCATCCTAGGGCTGATGCTAACCCTAACCCTAACACTATCCTAGGGCTGATGCTAACCCTAACCCTAACCCTAACACTATCCTAGGGCTGATGCTAACCCTAACCCTAACCCTAACACTATCCTAGAGCTAATGCTAACCCTAACCCTAACCCTAACCCTAACCCTAATACTATCCTAGGGCTGATGCTAACCCTAACCCTAACCCTAACACTATCCTAGGGCTGATGCTAACCCTAACCCTAACTCTAACACTATCCTAGGGCTGAGGCTAACCCTAACCCTAACACTATCCTACGGCTGATGCTAACCCTAACCCTAACCCTAACACTATCCTAAGGCTGATGCTAACCCTAACACTAACACTATCCTAGGCCTGGTGCTAACCCTAACCCTAACCCTAACACTATTCTGGGGCTGATGCTAACCCTAACCCTAATAATATCCTAGGGCTGATGCTAACCCTAACCCTAACCCTAACACTATCCTAGGGCTGATGCTATTCCTAACCCTAACCCTAACACTATCCTAGGGCTGATGCTAACCCTAACCCTAACCCTAATACTATCCTAGGGCTGATGCTAACCCTAACCCTAACCCTAACACTATCCTAGGGCTGATGCTAACCCTAACCCTAACCCTAACACTATCCTAGGGCTGATGCTAACCCTAACCCTAACACTATCCTAGGCCTGATGATAACCCTACCCCTAACCCTAACACTATCCTAAGTCTGATGCTAACCCTAGCCCTCACACTATCTAAGGCCTGATGATAACCCTAACCCTAACCTTAACACTATCCTAGGGCTGATGCTAACCCTAACCCTAACCCTAACACTATCCTAGAGCTGATGCTAACCCTAACCCTAACACTATCCTAGGCCTGATGATAACCCTAACCCTAACCCTGACACTATCCTAGGGCTGATGCTAACCCTAACCCTAACACTATCCTAGGGCTGATGCTAACCCTAACCCTAACCCTAACACTATCCTAGGCCTGATGCTAACCCTATCCCTAACCCTAACACTCTCCTAGGGCTGAGGGTAACCCTAACCCTAACACTATCCTAGGGCTGATGCTAACCCTAACCCTAACCCAAACACTATCCTAGGGTTGATGCTAACCCTAACCCTAACACTATCCTAGGGCTGATGCTAACCCTAACCCTAACCCTAACACTATCCTTGGGCTGATGCTAACCCTAACCCTAACACTATCCTGGGCCTGATGTTAACCCTAACCCTACCCTAACACTATCCTAGGGCTGATGCTTACCCTAACCCTAACATTATCCTTGGGTTGATGCTAACCCTAACCCTAACCCTAACACTATCCTAGGGCAGATGCTAACCCTAACGCTAACCCTAACACTATCCTTGAACTGATCCTAACCCTAACCCTAACCCTAACACTATCCTAGGCCTGATGGTAACCCTAACCCTAACCCTAACACTATCCTAGGATTTATGTTAACCCTAACCCTAACACTATCCTAGGGCTGATGCTAACCCTAACCCTAACCCTAACACTATCCTAGGGCGGATGCTAACCCTAACTCTAACCCTAACACTATCCTAGGGCTGATGCTAACCCTAACACTAACACTATCCTAGGGCTGATGCTAACCCTAACCCTAACCCTAACATTATCCTAGGGCGGATGCTAACCCTAACCCTAACCCTAACACTATCCTAGGGCTGATGCTAACCCTAACCCTACCCCTAACACTATCCTAGGGCGGATGCTAACCCTAACCCTAACCCTAACACTATCCTAGGGCTGATGCTAACCCTAACACTAACGCTATCCTAGGGCTGATGCTAACCCTAACCCTAACCCTAACATTATCCTAGGGCGGATGCTAACCCTAACCCTAACCCTAACACTATCCTAGGGCTGATGCTAACCCTAACACTAACACTATCCTAGGCCTGATGCTAACCCTAACCCTAACCCTAACACTATCCTAGGGCTGATGCTAACCCTAACCCTAACACTATCCTAGGGCTGATGCTAACCCTAACACTAACACTATCCTAGGGCTGATGCTAACCCTAACCCTAACCCTAACACTCTCCAAGGGCTGATGCTAACCCAAACCCTAACCCTAACACTATCCTAGGGCTGATGCTAACCTAACCCTAACCCTAACACTATCCTAGGGCTGATGCTAACCCTAACCCTAACACTATCCTAGGGCTGATGATAACCCTAACCCTAACCCTAACACCATCCTAGGGCTGATGCTAACCCTAACCCTAACACTATCCTAGGGCTGATGCTAACCCTAACCCTAACCCTAACACTATCCTAGGGCTGATGCTAACGCTAACCCTAACCCTAACACTATCCTAGAGCTAATGCTAACCCTAACCCTAACCCTAACCCTAACCCTAATACTATCCTAGGGCTGATGCTAACCCTAACCCTAACCCTAACACTATCCTAGGGCTGATGCTAACCCTAACCCTAACTCTAACACTATCCTAGGGCTGAGGCTAACCCTAACCCTAACACTATCCTACGGCTGATGCTAACCCTAACCCTAACCCTAACACTATCCTAAGGCTGATGCTAACCCTAACACTAACACTATCCTAGGCCTGGTGCTAACCCTAACCCTAACCCTAACACTATTCTGGGGCTGATGCTAACCCTAACCCTAATAATATCCTAGGGCTGATGCTAACCCTAACCCTAACCCTAACACTATCCTAGGGCTGATGCTATCCCTAACCCTAACCCTAACACTATCCTAGGGCTGATGCTAACCCTAACCCTAACCCTAATACTATCCTAGGGCTGATGCTAACCCTAACCCTAACCCTAACACTATCCTAGGGCTGATGCTAACCCTAACCCTAACCCTAACACTATCCTAGGGCTGATGCTAACCCTAACCCTAACACTATCCTAGGCCTGATGATAACCCTACCCCTAACCCTAACACTATCCTAAGTCTGATGCTAACCCTAGCCCTCACACTATCTAAGGCCTGATGATAACCCTAACCCTACCTTAACACTATCCTAGGGCTGATGCTAACCCTAACCCTAACCCTAACACTATCCTAGAGCTGATGCTAACCCTAACCCTAACAGTATCCTAGGCCTGATGATAACCCTAACCCTAACCCTGACACTATCCTAGGGCTGATGCTAACCCTAACCCTAACACTATCCTAGGGCTGATGCTAACCCTAACCCTAAACCTAACACTATCCTAGGCCTGATGCTAACCCTATCCCTAACCCTAACACTCTCCTAGGGCTGAGGGTAACCCTAACCCTAACACTATCCTAGGGCTGATGCTAACCCTAACCCTAACCCAAACACTATCCTAGGGTTGATGCTAACCCTAACCCTAACACTATCCTAGGGCTGATGCTAACCCTAACCCTAACCCTAACACTATCCTTGGGCTGATGCTAACCCTAACCCTAACACTATCCTGGGCCTGATGCTAACCCTAACCCTAACCCTAACACTATCCTAGGGCTGATGCTTACCCTAACCCTAACACTATCCTTGGGTTGATGCTAACCCTAACCCTAACCCTAACACTATCCTAGGGCAGATGCTAACCCTAACGCTAACCCTAACACTATCCTTGAACTGATCCTAACCCTAACCCTAACCCTAACACTATCCTAGGCCTGATGGTAACCCTAACCCTAACCCTAACACTATCCTAGGATTTATGTTAACCCTAACCCTAACACTATCCTAGGGCTGATGCTAACCCTAACCCTAACCCTAACACTATCCTAGGGCGGATGCTAACCCTAACTCTAACCCTAACACTATCCTAGGGCTGATGCTAACCCTAACACTAACACTATCCTAGGGCTGATGCTAACCCTAACCATAACTCTAACACTATCCTAGGGCTGAGGCTAACCCTAACCCTAACACTATCCTACGGCTGATGCTAACCCTAACCCTAACCCTAACACTATCCTAAGGCTGATGCTAACCCTAACACTAACACTATCCTAGGCCTGGTGCTAACCCTAACCCTAACCCTAACACTATTCTTGGGCTGATGCTAACCCTAACCCAATAATATCCTAGGGCTGATGCTAACCCTAACCCTAACCCTAACACTATCCTAGGGCTGATGCTATCCCTAACCCTAACCCTAACACTATCCTAGGGCTGATGCTAACCCTAACCCTAACCCTAATACTATCCTAGGGCTGATGCTAACCCTAACCCTAACCCTAACACTATCCTAGGGCTGATGCTAACCCTAACCCTAACCCTAACACTATCCTAGGGCTGATGCTAACCCTAACCCTAACACTATCCTAGGCCTGATGATAACCCTACCCCTAACCCTAACACTATCCTAAGTCTGATGCTAACCCTAGCCCTCACACTATCTAAGGCCTGATGATAACCCTAACCCTAACCTTAACACTATCCTAGGGCTGATGCTAACCCTAACCCTAACCCTAACACTATCATAGAGCTGATGCTAACCCTAACCCTAACACTATCCTAGGCCTGATGATAACCCTAACCCTAACCCTGACACTATCCTAGGGCTGATGCTAACCCTAACCCTAACACTATCCTAGGGCTGATGCTAACCCTAACCCTAACCCTAACACTATCCTAGGCCTGATGCTAACCCTATCCCTAACCCTAACACTCTCCTAGGGCTGAGGGTAACCCTACCCTAACACTATCCTAGGGCTGATGCTAACCCTAACCCTAACCCAAACACTATCCTAGGGTTGATGCTAACCCTAACCCTAACACTATCCTAGGGCTGATGCTAACCCTAACCCTAACCCAAACACTATCCTAGGGTTGATGCTAACCCTAACCCTAACACTATCCTAGGGCTGATGCTAACCCTAACCCTAACCCTAACACTATCCTTGGGCTGATGCTAACCCTAACCCTAACACTATCCTGGGCCTGATGCTAACCCTAACCCTAACCCTAACACTATCCTAGGGCTGATGCTTACCCTAACCCTAACACTATCCTTGGGTTGATGCTAACCCTAACCCTAACCCTAACACTATCCTAGGGCAGATGCTAACCCTAACGCTAACCCTAACACTATCCTTGAAGTGATCCTAACCCTAACCCTAACCCTAACACTATCCTAGGCCTGATGGTAACCCTAACCCTAACCCTAACACTATCCTAGGATTTATGTTAACCCTAACCCTAACACTATCCTAGGGCTGATGCTAACCCTAACCCTAACCCTAACACTATCCTAGGGCGGATGCTAACCCTAACTCTAACCCTAACACTATCCTAGGGCTGATGCTAACCCTAACACTAACACTATCCTAGGGCTGATGCTAACCGTAACCCTAACCCTAACATTATCCTAGGGCGGATGCTAACCCTAACCCTAACCCTAACACTATCCTAGGGCTGATGCTAACCCTAACCCTACCCCTAACACTATCCTAGGGCGGATGCTAACCCTAACCCTAACCCTAACACTATCCTAGGGCTGATGCTAACCCTAACACTAACGCTATCCTAGGGCTGATGCTAACCCTAACCCTAACCCTAACATTATCCTAGGGCGGATGCTAACCCTAACCCTAACCCTAACACTATCCTAGGGCTGATGCTAACCCTAACCCTAACACTATCCTAGGCCTGATGCTAACCCTAACCCTAACCCTAACACTATCCTAGGGCTGATGCTAACCCTAACCCTAACACTATCCTAGGGCTGATGCTAACCCTAACACTAACACTATCCTAGGGCTGATGCTAACCCTAACCCTAACCCTAACACTCTCCAAGGGCTGATGCTAACCCAAACCCTAACCCTAACACTATCCTAGGGCTGATGCTAACTTAACCCTAACCCTAACACTATCCTAGGGCTGATGCTAACCCTAACCCTAACACTATCCTAGGCCTGATGATAACCCTAACCCTAACCCTAACACCATCCTAGGGCTGATGCTAACCCTAACCCTAACACTATCCTAGGGCTGATGCTAACCCTAACCCTAACCCTAACACTATCCTAGGGCTGATGCTAACCCTAACCCTAACCCTAACACTATCCTAGAGCTAATGCTAACCCTAACCCTAACCCTAACCCTAACCCTAATACTATCCTAGGGCTGATGCTAACCCTAACCCTAACCCTAACACTATCCTAGGGCTGATGCTAACCCTAACCCTAACTCTAACACTATCCTAGGGCTGAGGCTAACCCTAACCCTAACACTATCCTACGGCTGATGCTAACCCTAACCCTAACCCTAACACTATCCTAAGGCTGATGCTAACCCTAACACTAACACTATCCTAGGCCTGGTGCTAACCCTAACCCTAACCCTAACACTATTCTGGGGCTGATGCTAACCCTAACCCTAATAATATCCTAGGGCTGATGCTAACCCTAACCCTAACCCTAACACTATCCTAGGGCTGATGCTATTCCTAACCCTAACCCTAACACTATCCTAGGGCTGATGCTAACCCTAACCCTAACCCTAATACTATCCTAGGGCTGATGCTAACCCTAACCCTAACCCTAACACTATCCTAGGGCTGATGCTAACCCTAACCCTAACCCTAACACTATCCTAGGGCTGATGCTAACCCTAACCCTAACACTATCCTAGGCCTGATGATAACCCTACCCCTAACCCTAACACTATCCTAAGTCTGATGCTAACCCTAGCCCTCACACTATCTAAGGCCTGATGATAACCCTAACCCTAACCTTAACACTATCCTAGGGCTGATGCTAACCCTAACCCTAACCCTAACACTATCCTAGAGCTGATGCTAACCCTAACCCTAACACTATCCTAGGCCTGATGATAACCCTAACCCTAACCCTGACACTATCCTAGGGCTGATGCTAACCCTAACCCTAACACTATCCTAGGGCTGATGCTAACCCTAACCCTAACCCTAACACTATCCTAGGCCTGATGCTAACCCTATCCCTAACCCTAACACTCTCCTAGGGCTGAGGGTAACCCTAACCCTAACACTATCCTAGGGCTGATGCTAACCCTAACCCTAACCCAAACACTATCCTAGGGTTGATGCTAACCCTAACCCTAACACTATCCTAGGGCTGATGCTAACCCTAACCCTAACCCTAACACTATCCTTGGGCTGATGCTAACCCTAACCCTAACACTATCCTGGGCCTGATGTTAACCCTAACCCTAACCCTAACACTATCCTAGGGCTGATGCTTACCCTAACCCTAACATTATCCGTGGGTTGATGCTAACCCTAACCCTAACCCTAACACTATCCTAGGGCAGATGCTAACCCTAACGCTAACCCTAACACTATCCTTGAACTGATCCTAACCCTAACCCTAACCCTAACACTATCCTAGGCCTGATGGTAACCCTAACCCTAACCCTAACACTATCCTAGGATTTATGTTAACCCTAACCCTAACACTATCCTAGGGCTGATGCTAACCCTAACCCTAACCCTAACACTATCCTAGGGCGGATGCTAACCCTAACTCTAACCCTAACACTATCCTAGGGCTGATGCTAACCCTAACACTAACACTATCCTAGGGCTGATGCTAACCCTAACCCTAACCCTAACATTATCCTAGGGCGGATGCTAACCCTAACCCTAACCCTAACACTATCCTAGGGCTGATGCTAACCCTAACCCTACCCCTAACACTATCCTAGGGCGGATGCTAACCCTAACCCTAACCCTAACACTATCCTAGGGCTGATGCTAACCCTAACCCTAACCCTAATACTATCCTAGGGCTGATGCTAACCCTAACCCTAACCCTAACACTATCCTAGGGCTGATGCTAACCCTAACCCTAACCCTAACACTATCCTAGGGCTGATGCTAACCTTAACCCTAACACTATCCTAGGCCTGATGATAACCCTACCCCTAACCCTAACACTATCCTAAGTCTGATGCTAACCCTAGCCCTCACACTATCTAAGGCCTGATGATAACCCTAACCCTAACCTTAACACTATCCTAGGGCTGATGCTAACCCTAACCCTAACCCTAACACTATCCTAGAGCTGATGCTAACCCTAACCCTAACACTATCCTAGGCCTGATGATAACCCTAACCCTAACCCTGACACTATCCTAGGGCTGATGCTAACCCTAACCCTAACACTATCCTAGGGCTGATGCTAACCCTAACCCTAACCCTAACACTATCCTAGGCCTGATGCTAACCCTATCCCTAACCCTAACACTCTCCTAGGGCTGAGGGTAACCCTACCCTAACACTATCCTAGGGCTGATGCTAACCCTAACCCTAACCCAAACACTATCCTAGGGTTGATGCTAACCCTAACCCTAACACTATCCTAGGGCTGATGCTAACCCTAACCCTAACCCAAACACTATCCTAGGGTTGATGCTAACCCTAACCCTAACACTATCCTAGGGCTGATGCTAACCCTAACCCTAACCCTAACACTATCCTTGGGCTGATGCTAACCCTAACCCTAACACTATCCTGGGCCTGATGCTAACCCTAACCCTAACCCTAACACTATCCTAGGGCTGATGCTTACCCTAACCCTAACACTATCCTTGGGTTGATGCTAACCCTAACCCTAACCCTAACACTATCCTAGGGCAGATGCTAACCCTAACGCTAACCCTAACACTATCCTTGAAGTGATCCTAACCCTAACCCTAACCCTAACACTATCCTAGGCCTGATGGTAACCCTAACCCTAACCCTAACACTATCCTAGGATTTATGTTAACCCTAACCCTAACACTATCCTAGGGCTGATGCTAACCCTAACCCTAACCCTAACACTATCCTAGGGCGGATGCTAACCCTAACTCTAACCCTAACACTATCCTAGGGCTGATGCTAACCCTAACACTAACACTATCCTAGGGCTGATGCTAACCCTAACCCTAACCCTAACATTATCCTAGGGCGGATGCTAACCCTATCCCTAACCCTAACACTATCCTAGGGCTGATGCTAACCCTAACCCTACCCCTAACACTATCCTAGGGCGGATGCTAACCCTAACCCTAACCCTAACACTATCCTAGGGCTGATGCTAACCCTAACACTAACGCTATCCTAGGGCTGATGCTAACCCTAACCCTAACCCTAACATTATCCTAGGGCGGATGCTAACCCTAACCCTAACCCTAACACTATCCTAGGGCTGATGCTAACCCTAACCCTAACACTATCCTAGGCCTGATGCTAACCCTAACCCTAACCCTAACACTATCCTAGGGCTGATGCTAACCCTAACCCTAACACTATCCTAGGGCTGATGCTAACCCTAACACTAACACTATCCTAGGGCTGATGCTAACCCTAACCCTAACCCTAACACTCTCCAAGGGCTGATGCTAACCCAAACCCTAACCCTAACACTATCCTAGGGCTGATGCTAACTTAACCCTAACCCTAACACTATCCTAGGTCTGATGCTAACCCTAACCCTAACACTCTCCTAGGCCTGATGATAACCCTAACCCTAACCCTAACACCATCCTAGGGCTGATGCTAACCCTAACCCTAACACTATCCTAGGGCTGATGCTAACCCTAACCCTAACCCTAACACTATCCTAGGGCTGATGCTAACCCTAACCCTAACCCTAACACTATCCTAGAGCTAATGCTAACCCTAACCCTAACCCTAACCCTAACCCTAATACTATCCTAGGGCTGATGCTAACCCTAACCCTAACCCTAACACTATCCTAGGGCTGATGCTAACCCTAACCCTAACTCTAACACTATCCTAGGGCTGAGGCTAACCCTAACCCTAACACTATACTACGGCTGATGCTAACCCTAACCCTAACCCTAACACTATCCTAAGGCTGATGCTAACCCTAACACTAACACTATCCTAGGCCTGGTGCTAACCCTAACCCTAACCCTAACACTATTCTGGGGCTGATGCTAACCCTAACCCTAATAATATCCTAGGGCTGATGCTAACCCTAACCCTAACCCTAAGACTATCCTAGGGCTGATGCTATTCCTAACCTTAACCCTAACACTATCCTAGGGCTGATGCTAACCCTAACCCTAACCCTAATACTATCCTAGGGCTGATGCTAACCCTAACCCTAACCCTAACACTATCCTAGGGCTGATGCTAACCCTAACCCTAACCCTAACACTATCCTAGGGCTGATGCTAACCCTAACCCTAACACTATCCTAGGCCTGATGATAACCCTACCCCTAACCCTAACACTATCCTAAGTCTGATGCTAACCCTAGCCCTCACACTATCTAAGGCCTGATGATAACCCTAACCCTAACCTTAACACTATCCTAGGGCTGATGCTAACCCTAACCCTAACCCTAACACTATCCTAGAGCTGATGCTAACCCTAACCCTAACACTATCCTAGGCCTGATGATAACCCTAACCCTAACCCTGACACTATCCTAGGGCTGATGCTAACCCTAACCCTAACCCTAACACTATCCTAGGCCTGATGCTAACCCTATCCCTAACCCTAACACTCTCCTAGGGCTGAGGGTAACCCTAACCCTAACACTATCCTAGGGCTGATGCTAACCCTAACCCTAACCCAAACACTATCCTAGGGTTGATGCTAACCCTAACCCTAACACTATCCTAGGGCTGATGCTAACCCTAACCCTAACCCTAACACTATCCTTGGGCTGATGCTAACCCTAACCCTAACACTATCCTGGGCCTGATGTTAACCCTAACCCTAACCCTAACACTATCCTAGGGCTGATGCTTACCCTAACCCTAACATTATCCGTGGGTTGATGCTAACCCTAACCCTAACCCTAACACTATCCTAGGGCAGATGCTAACCCTAACGCTAACCCTAACACTATCCTTGAACTGATCCTAACCCTAACCCTAACCCTAACACTATCCTAGGCCTGATGGTAACCCTAACCCTAACCCTAACACTATCCTAGGATTTATGTTAACCCTAACCCTAACACTATCCTAGGGCTGATGCTAACCCTAACCCTAACCCTAACACTATCCTAGGGCGGATGCTAACCCTAACTCTAACCCTAACACTATCCTAGGGCTGATGCTAACCCTAACACTAACACTATCCTAGGGCTGATGCTAACCCTAACCCTAACCCTAACATTATCCTAGGGCGGATGCTAACCCTAACCCTAACCCTAACACTATCCTAGGGCTGATGCTAACCCTAACCCTACCCCTAACATTATCCTAGGGCGGATGCTAACCCTAACCCTAACCCTAACACTATCCTAGGGCTGATGCTAACCCTAACACTAACGCTATCCTAGGGCTGATGCTAACCCTAACCCTAACCCTAACATTATCCTAGGGCGGATGCTAACCCTAACCCTAACCCTAACACTATCCTAGGGCTGATGCTAACCCTAACCCTAACACTATCCTAGGCCTGATGCTAACCTTAACCCTAACCCTAACACTATCCTAGGGCTGATGCTAACCCTAACCCTAACACTATCCTAGGGCTGATGCTAACCCTAACACTAACACTATGCTAGGGCTGATGCTAACCCTAACCCTAACCCTAACACTCTCCAAGGGCTGATGCTAACCCAAACCCTAACCCTAACACTATCCTAGGGCTGATGCTAACCTAACCCTAACCCTAACACTATCCTAGGGCTGATGCTAACCCTAACCCTAACACTATCCTGGGCCTGATGCTAACCCTAACCCTAACCCTAACACTATCCTAGGGCTGATGCTTACCCTAACCCTAACACTATCCTTGGGTTGATGCTAACCCTAACCCTAACCCTAACACTGTCCTAGGGCAGATGCTAACCCTAACGCTAACCCTAACACTATCCTTGAACTGATCCTAACCCTAACCCTAACCCTAACACTATCCTAGGCCTGATGGTAACCCTAACCCTAACCCTAACACTATCCTAGGATTTATGTTAACCCTAACCCTAACACTATCCTAGGGCTGATGCTAACCCTAACCCTAACCCTAACACTATCCTAGGGCGGATGCTAACCCTAACTCTAACCCTAACACTATCCTAGGGCTGATGCTAACCCTAACACTAACACTATCCTAGGGCTGATGCTAACCCTAACCCTAACCGTAACATTATCCTAGGGCGGATGCTAACCCTAACCCTAACCCTAACACTATCCTAGGGCTGATGCTAACCCTAACCCTACCCCTAACACTATCCTAGGGCGGATGCTAACCCTAACCCTAACCCTAACACTATCCTAGGGCTGATGCTAACCCTAACACTAACGCTATCCTAGGGCTGATGCTAAACCTAACCCTAACCCTAACATTATCCTAGGGCGGATGCTAACCCTAACCCTAACCCTAACACTATCCTAGGGCTGATGCTAACCCTAACCCTAACACTATCCTAGGCCTGATGCTAACCCTAACCCTAACCCTAACACTATCCTAGGGCTGATGCTAACCCTAACCCTAACACTATCCTAGGGCTGATGCTAACCCTAACACTAACACTATCCTAGGGCTGATGCTAACCCTAACCCTAACCCTAACACTCTCCAAGGGCTGATGCTAACCCAAACCCTAACCCTAACACTATCCTAGGGCTGATGCTAACCTAACCCTAACCCTAACACTATCCTAGGGCTGATGCTAACCCTAACCCTAACACTATCCTAGGCCTGATGATAACCCTAACCCTAACCCTAACACCATCCTAGGGCTGATGCTAACCCTAACCCTAACACTATCCTAGGGCTGATGCTAACCCTAACCCTAACCCTAACACTATCCTAGGGCTGATGCTAACCCTAACCCTAACCCTAACACTATCCTAGAGCTAATGCTAACCCTAACCCTAACCCTAACCCTAACCCTAATACTATCCTAGGGCTGATGCTATCCCTAACCCTAACCCTAACACTATCCTAGGGCTGATGCTAACCCTAACCCTAACTCTAACACTATCCTAGGGCTGAGGCTAACCCTAACCCTAACACTATCCTACGGCTGATGCTAACCCTAACCCTAACCCTAACACTATCCTAAGGCTGATGCTAACCCTAACACTAACACTATCCTAGGCCTGGTGCTAACCCTAACCCTAACCCTAACACTATTCTGGGGCTGATGCTAACCCTAACCCTAATAATATCCTAGGGCTGATGCTAACCCTAACCCTAACCCTAACACTATCCTAGAGCTGATGCTAACCCTAACCCTAACACTATCCTAGGCCTGATGATAACCCTAACCCTAACCCTGACACTATCCTAGGGCTGATGCTAACCCTAACCCTAACACTATCCTAGGGCTGATGCTAACCCTAACCCTAACCCTAACACTATCCTAGGCCTGATGCTAACCCTATCCCTAACCCTAACACTCTCCTAGGGCTGAGGGTAACCCTAACCCTAACACTATCCTAGGGCTGATGCTAACCCTAACCCTAACCCAAACACTATCCTAGGGTTGATGCTAACCCTAACCCTAACACTATCCTAGGGCTGATGCTAACCCTAACCCTAACCCTAACACTATCCTTGGGCTGATGCTAACCCTAACCCTAACACTATCCTGGGCCTGATGTTAACCCTAACCCTAACCCTAACACTATCCTAGGGCTGATGCTTACCCTAACCCTAACATTATCCGTGGGTTGATGCTAACCCTAACCCTAACCCTAACACTATCCTAGGGCAGATGCTAACCCTAACCCTAACCCTAACACTATCCTTGAACTGATCCTAACCCTAACCCTAACCCTAACACTATCCTAGGCCTGATGGTAACCCTAACCCTAACCCTAACACTATCCTAGGATTTATGTTAACCCTAACCCTAACACTATCCTAGGGCTGATGCTAACCCTAACCCTAACCCTAACACTATCCTAGGGCGGATGCTAACCCTAACTCTAACCCTAACACTATCCTAGGGCTGATGCTAACCCTAACACTAACACTATCCTAGGGCTGATGCTAACCCTAACCCTAACCCTAACATTATCCTAGGGCGGATGCTAACCCTAACCCTAACCCTAACACTATCCTAGGGCTGATGCTAACCCTAACCCTACCCCTAACACTATCCTAGGGCGGATGCTAACCCTAACCCTAACCCTAACACTATCCTAGGGCTGATGCTAACCCTAACCCTAACCCTAACACTATCCTAGGGCTGATGCTAACCCTAACCCTAACACTATCCTAGGCCTGATGATAACCCTACCCCTAACCCTAACACTATCCTAAGTCTGATGCTAACCCTAGCCCTCACACTATCTAAGGCCTGATGATAACCCTAACCCTAACCTTAACACTATCCTAGGGCTGATGCTAACCCTAACCCTAACCCTAACACTATCCTAGAGCTGATGCTAACCCTAACCCTAACACTATCCTAGGCCTGATGATAACCCTAACCCTAACCCTGACACTATCCTAGGGCTGATGCTAACCCTAACCCTAACACTATCCTAGGGCTGATGCTAACCCTAACCCTAACCCTAACACTATCCTAGGCCTGATGCTAACCCTGTCCCTAACCCTAACACTCTCCTAGGGCTGAGGGTAACCCTACCCTAACACTATCCTAGGGCTGATGCTAACCCTAACCCTAACCCAAACACTATCCTAGGGTTGATGCTAACCCTAACCCTAACACTATCCTAGGGCTGATGCTAACCCTAACCCTAACCCAAACACTATCCTAGGGTTGATGCTAACCCTAACCCTAACACTATCCTAGGGCTGATGCTAACCCTAACCCTAACCCTAACACTATCCTTGGGCTGATGCTAACCCTAACCCTAACACTATCCTGGGCCTGATGCTAACCCTAACCCTAACCCAAACACTATCCTAGGGCTGATGCTTACCCTAACCCTAACACTATCCTTGGGTTGATGCTAACCCTAACCCTAACCCTAACACTATCCTAGGGCAGATGCTAACCCTAACGCTAACCCTAACACTATCCTTGAAGTGATCCTAACCCTAACCCTAACCCTAACACTATCCTAGGCCTGATGGTAACCCTAACCCTAACCCTAACACTATCCTAGGATTTATGTTAACCCTAACCCTAACACTATCCTAGGGCTGATGCTAACCCTAACCCTAACCCTAACACTATCCTAGGGCGGATGCTAACCCTAACTCTAACCCTAACACTATCCTAGGGCTGATGCTAACCCTAACACTAACACTATCCAAGGGCTGATGCTAACCCTAACCCTAACCCTAACATTATCCTAGGGCGGATGCTAACCCTAACCCTAACCCTAACACTATCCTAGGGCTGATGCTAACCCTAACCCTACCCCTAACACTATCCTAGGGCGGATGCTAACCCTAACCCTAACCCTAACACTATCCTAGGGCTGATGCTAACCCTAACACTAACGCTATCCTAGGGCTGATGCTAACCCTAACCCTAACCCTAACATTATCCTAGGGCGGATGCTAACCCTAACCCTAACCCTAACACTATCCTAGGGCTGATGCTAACCCTAACCCTAACACTATCCTAGGCCTGATGGTAACCCTAACCCTAACCCTAACACTATCCTAGGGCTGATGCTAACCCTAACCCTAACACTATCCTAGGGCTGATGCTAACCCTAACACTAACACTATCCTAGGGCTGATGCTAACCCTAACCCTAACCCTAACACTCTCCAAGGGCTGATGCTAACCCAAACCCTAACACTAACACTATCCTAGGGCTGATGCTAACTTAACCCTAACCCTAACACTATCCTAGGGCTGATGCTAACCCTAACCCTAACACTATCCTAGGCCTGATGATAACCCTAACCCTAACCCTAACACCATCCTAGGGCTGATGCTAACCCTAACCCTAACACTATCCTAGGGCTGATGCTAACCCTAACCCTAACCCTAACACTATCCTAGGGCTGATGCTAACCCTAACCCTAACCCTAACACTATCCTAGAGCTAATGCTAACCCTAACCCTAACCCTAACCCTAACCCTAATACTATCCTAGGGCTGATGCTAACCCTAACCCTAACCCTAACACTATCCTAGGGCTGATGCTAACCCTAACCCTAACTCTAACACTATCCTAGGGCTGAGGCTAACCCTAACCCTAACACTATCCTACGGCTGATGCTAACCCTAACCCTAACCCTAACACTATCCTAAGGCTGATGCTAACCCTAACACTAACACTATCCTAGGCCTGGTGCTAACCCTAACCCTAACCCTAACACTATTCTGGGGCTGATGCTAACCCTAACCCTAATAATATCCTAGGGCTGATGCTAACCCTAACCCTAACCCTAAGACTATCCTAGGGCTGATGCTATTCCTAACCTTAACCCTAACACTATCCTAGGGATGATGCTAACCCTAACCCTAACCCTAATACTATCCTAGGGCTGATGCTAACCCTAACCCTAACCCTAACACTATCCTAGGGCTGATGCTAACCCTAACCCTAACCCTAACACTATCCTAGGGCTGATGCTAACCCTAACCCTAACACTATCCTAGGCCTGATGATAACCCTACCCCTAACCCTAACACTATCCTAAGTCTGATGCTAACCCTAGCCCTCACACTATCTAAGGCCTGATGATAACCCTAACCCTAACCTTAACACTATCCTAGGGCTGATGCTAACCCTAACCCTAACCCTAACACTATCCTAGAGCTGATGCTAACCCTAACCCTAACACTATCCTAGGCCTGATGATAACCCTAACCCTAACCCTGACACTATCCTAGGGCTGATGCTAACCCTAACCCTAACCCTAACACTATCCTAGGCCTGATGCTAACCCTATCCCTAACCCTAACACTCTCCTAGGGCTGAGGGTAACCCTAACCCTAACACTATCCTAGGGCTGATGCTAACCATAACCCTAACCCAAACACTATCCTAGGGTTGATGCTAACCCTAACCCTAACACTATCCTAGGGCTGATGCTAACCCTAACCCTAACCCTAACACTATCCTTGGGCTGATGCTAACCCTAACCCTAACACTGTCCTGGGCCTGATGTTAACCCTAACCCTAACCCTAACACTATCCTAGGGCTGATGCTTACCCTAACCCTAACATTATCCGTGGGTTGATGCTAACCCTAACCCTAACCCTAACACTATCCTAGGGCAGATGCTAACCCTAACGCTAACCCTAACACTATCCTTGAACTGATCCTAACCCTAACCCTAACCCTAACACTATCCTAGGCCTGATGGTAACCCTAACCCTAACCCTAACACTATCCTAGGATTTATGTTAACCCTAACCCTAGCACTATCCTAGGGCTGATGCTAACCCTAACCCTAACCCTAACACTATCCTAGGGCGGATGCTAACCCTAACTCTAACCCTAACACTATCCTAGGGCTGATGCTAACCCTAACACTAACACTATCCTAGGGCTGATGCTAACCCTAACCCTAACCCTAACATTATCCTAGGGCGGATGCTAACCCTAACCCTAACCCTAACACTATCCTAGGGCTGATGCTAACCCTAACCCTACCCCTAACATTATCCTAGGGCGGATGCTAACCCTAACCCTAACCCTAACACTATCCTAGGGCTGATGCTAACCCTAACACTAACGCTATCCTAGGGCTGATGCTAACCCTAACCCTAACCCTAACATTATCCTAGGGCGGATGCTAACCCTAACCCTAACCCTAACACTATCCTAGGGCTGATGCTAACCCTAACCCTAACACTATCCTAGGCCTGATGCTAACCTTAACCCTAACCCTAACACTATCCTAGGGCTGATGCTAACCCTAACCCTAACACTATCCTAGGGCTGATGCTAACCCTAACCCTAACACTATCCTGGGCCTGATGCTAACCCTAACCCTAACCCTAACACTATCCTAGGGCTGATGCTTACCCTAACCCTAACACTATCCTTGGGTTGATGCTAACCCTAACCCTAACCCTAACACTGTCCTAGGGCAGATGCTAACCCTAACGCTAACCCTAACACTATCCTTGAACTGATCCTAACCCTAACCCTAACCCTAACACTATCCTAGGCCTGATGGTAACCCTAACCCTAACCCTAACACTATCCTAGGATTTATGTTAACCCTAACCCTAACACTATCCTAGGGCTGATGCTAACCCTAACCCTAACCCTAACACTATCCTAGGGCGGATGCTAACCCTAACTCTAACCCTAACACTATCCTAGGGCTGATGCTAACCCTAACACTAACACTATCCTAGGGCTGATGCTAACCCTAACCCTAACCGTAACATTATCCTAGGGCGGATGCTAACCCTAACCCTAACCCTAACACTATCCTAGGGCTGATGCTAACCCTAACCCTACCCCTAACACTATCCTAGGGCGGATGCTAACCCTAACCCTAACCCTAACACTATCCTAGGGCTGATGCTAACCCTAACACTAACGCTATCCTAGGGCTGATGCTAAACCTAACCCTAACCCTAACATTATCCTAGGGCGGATGCTAACCCTAACCCTAACCCTAACACTATCCTAGGGCTGATGCTAACCCTAACCCTAACACTATCCTAGGCCTGATGCTAACCCTAACCCTAACCCTAACACTATCCTAGGGCTGATGCTAACCCTAACCCTAACACTATCCTAGGGCTGATGCTAACCCTAACACTAACACTATCCTAGGGCTGATGCTAACCCTAACCCTAACCCTAACACTCTCCAAGGGCTGATGCTAACCCAAACCCTAACCCTAACACTATCCTAGGGCTGATGCTAACCTAACCCTAACCCTAACACTATCCTAGGGCTGATGCTAACCCTAACCCTAACACTATCCTAGGCCTGATGATAACCCTAACCCTAACCCTAACACCATCCTAGGGCTGATGCTAACCCTAACCCTAACACTATCCTAGGGCTGATGCTAACCCTAACCCTAACCCTAACACTATCCTAGGGCTGATGCTAACCCTAACCCTAACCCTAACACTATCCTAGAGCTAATGCTAACCCTAACCCTAACCCTAACCCTAACCCTAATACTATCCTAGGGCTGATGCTATCCCTAACCCTAACCCTAACACTATCCTAGGGCTGATGCTAACCCTAACCCTAACTCTAACACTATCCTAGGGCTGAGGCTAACCCTAACCCTAACACTATCCTACGGCTGATGCTAACCCTAACCCTAACCCTAACACTATCCTAAGGCTGATGCTAACCCTAACACTAACACTATCCTAGGCCTGGTGCTAACCCTAACCCTAACCCTAACACTATTCTGGGGCTGATGCTAACCCTAACCCTAATAATATCCTAGGGCTGATGCTAACCCTAACCCTAACCCTAACACTATCCTAGAGCTGATGCTAACCCTAACCCTAACACTATCCTAGGCCTGATGATAACCCTAACCCTAACCCTGACACTATCCTAGGGCTGATGCTAACCCTAACCCTAACACTATCCTAGGGCTGATGCTAACCCTAACCCTAACCCTAACACTATCCTAGGCCTGATGCTAACCCTATCCCTAACCCTAACACTCTCCTAGGGCTGAGGGTAACCCTAACCCTAACACTATCCTAGGGCTGATGCTAACCCTAACCCTAACCCAAACACTATCCTAGGGTTGATGCTAACCCTAACCCTAACACTATCCTAGGGCTGATGCTAACCCTAACCCTAACCCTAACACTATCCTTGGGCTGATGCTAACCCTAACCCTAACACTATCCTGGGCCTGATGTTAACCCTAACCCTAACCCTAACACTATCCTAGGGCTGATGCTTACCCTAACCCTAACATTATCCGTGGGTTGATGCTAACCCTAACCCTAACCCTAACACTATCCTAGGGCAGATGCTAACCCTAACGCTAACCCTAACACTATCCTTGAACTGATCCTAACCCTAACCCTAACCCTAACACTATCCTAGGCCTGATGGTAACCCTAACCCTAACCCTAACACTATCCTAGGATTTATGTTAACCCTAACCCTAACACTATCCTAGGGCTGATGCTAACCCTAACCCTAACCCTAACACTATCCTAGGGCGGATGCTAACCCTAACTCTAACCCTAACACTATCCTAGGGCTGATGCTAACCCTAACACTAACACTATCCTAGGGCTGATGCTAACCCTAACCCTAACCCTAACATTATCCTAGGGCGGATGCTAACCCTAACCCTAACCCTAACACTATCCTAGGGCTGATGCTAACCCTAACCCTACCCCTAACACTATCCTAGGGCGGATGCTAACCCTAACCCTAACCCTAACACTATCCTAGGGCTGATGCTAACCCTAACCCTAACCCTAACACTATACTAGGGCTGATGCTAACCCTAACCCTAACACTATCCTAGGCCTGATGATAACCCTACCCCTAACCCTAACACTATCCTAAGTCTGATGCTAACCCTAGCCCTCACACTCTCTAAGGCCTGATGATAACCCTAACCCTAACCTTAACACTATCCTAGGGCTGATGCTAACCCTAACCCTAACCCTAACACTATCCTAGAGCTGATGCTAACCCTAACCCTAACACTATCCTAGGCCTGATGATAACCCTAACCCTAACCCTGACACTATCCTAGGGCTGATGCTAACCCTAACCCTAACACTATCCTAGGGCTGATGCTAACCCTAACCCTAACCCTAACACTATCCTAGGCCTGATGCTAACCCTATCCCTAACCCTAACACTCTCCTAGGGCTGAGGGTAACCCTACCCTAACACTATCCTAGGGCTGATGCTAACCCTAACCCTAACCCAAACACTATCCTAGGGTTGATGCTAACCCTAACCCTAACACTATCCTAGGGCTGATGCTAACCCTAACCCTAACCCAAACACTATCCTAGGGTTGATGCTAACCCTAACCCTAACACTATCCTAGGGCTGATGCTAACCCTAACCCTAACCCTAACACTATCCTTGGGCTGATGCTAACCCTAACCCTAACACTATCCTGGGCCTGATGCTAACCCTAACCCTAACCCAAACACTATCCTAGGGCTGATGCTTACCCTAACCCTAACACTATCCTTGGGTTGATGCTAACCCTAACCCTAACCCTAACACTATCCTAGGGCAGATGCTAACCCTAACGCTAACCCTAACACTATCCTTGAAGTGATCCTAACCCTAACCCTAACCCTAACACTATCCTAGGCCTGATGGTAACCCTAACCCTAACCCTAACACTATCCTAGGATTTATGTTAACCCTAACCCTAACACTATCCTAGGGCTGATGCTAACCCTAACCCTAACCCTAACACTATCCTAGGGCGGATGCTAACCCTAACTCTAACCCTAACACTATCCTAGGGCTGATGCTAACCCTAACACTAACACTATCCTAGGGCTGATGCTAACCCTAACCCTAACCCTAACATTATCCTAGGGCGGATGCTAACCCTAACCCTAACCCTAACACTATCCTAGGGCTGATGCTAACCCTAACCCTACCCCTAACACTATCCTAGGGCGGATGCTAACCCTAACCCTAACCCTAACACTATCCTAGGGCTGATGCTAACCCTAACACTAACGCTATCCTAGGGCTGATGCTAACCCTAACCCTAACCCTAACATTATCCTAGGGCGGATGCTAACCCTAACCCTAACCCTAACACTATCCTAGGGCTGATGCTAACCCTAACCCTAACACTATCCTAGGCCTGATGCTAACCCTAACCCTAACCCTAACACTATCCTAGGGCTGATGCTAACCCTAACCCTAACACTATCCTAGGGCTGATGCTAACCCTAACACTAACACTATCCTAGGGCTGATGCTAACCCTAACCCTAACCCTAACACTCTCCAAGGGCTGATGCTAACCCAAACCCTAACACTAACACTATCCTAGGGCTGATGCTAACCCTAACCCTAACACTATCCTAGGCCTGATGATAACCCTAACCCTAACCCTAACACCATCCTAGGGCTGATGCTAACCCTAACCCTAACACTATCCTAGGGCTGATGCTAACCCTAACCCTAACCCTAACACTATCCTAGGGCTGATGCTAACCCTAACCCTAACCCTAACACTATCCTAGAGCTAATGCTAACCCTAACCCTAACCCTAACCCTAACCCTAATACTATCCTAGGGCTGATGCTAACCCTAACCCTAACCCTAACACTATCCTAGGGCTGATGCTAACCCTAACCCTAACTCTAACACTATCCTAGGGCTGAGGCTAACCCTAACCCTAACACTATCCTACGGCTGATGCTAACCCTAACCCTAACCCTAACACTATCCTAAGGCTGATGCTAACCCTAACACTAACACTATCCTAGGCCTGGTGCTAACCCTAACCCTAACCCTAACACTATTCTGGGGCTGATGCTAACCCTAACCCTAATAATATCCTAGGGCTGATGCTAACCCTAACCCTAACCCTAAGACTATCCTAGGGCTGATGCTATTCCTAACCTTAACCCTAACACTATCCTAGGGCTGATGCTAACCCTAACCCTAACCCTAATACTATCCTAGGGCTGATGCTAACCCTAACCCTAACCCTAACACTATCCTAGGGCTGATGCTAACCCTAACCCTAACCCTAACACTATCCTAGGGCTGATGCTAACCCTAACCCTAACACTATCCTAGGCCTGATGATAACCCTACCCCTAACCCTAACACTATCCTAAGTCTGATGCTAACCCTAGCCCTCACACTATCTAAGGCCTGATAATAACCCTAACCCTAACCTTAACACTATCCTAGGGCTGATGCTAACCCTAACCCTAACCCTAACACTATCCTAGAGCTGATGCTAACCCTAACCCTAACACTATCCTAGGCCTGATGATAACCCTAACCCTAACCCTGACACTATCCTAGGGCTGATGCTAACCCTAACCCTAACCCTAACACTATCCTAGGCCTGATGCTAACCCTATCCCTAACCCTAATACTCTCCTAGGGCTGAGGGTAACCCTAACCCTAACACTATCCTAGGGCTGATGCTAACCCTAACCCTAACCCAAACACTATCCTAGGGTTGATGCTAACCCTAACCCTAACACTATCCTAGGGCTGATGCTAACCCTAACCCTAACCCTAACACTATCCTTGGGCTGATGCTAACCCTAACCCTAACACTATCCTGGGCCTGATGTTAACCCTAACCCTAACCCTAACACTATCCTAGGGCTGATGCTTACCCTAACCCTAACATTATCCGTGGGTTGATGCTAACCCTAACCCTAACCCTAACACTATCCTAGGGCAGATGCTAACCCTAACGCTAACCCTAACACTATCCTTGAACTGATCCTAACCCTAACCCTAACCCTAACACTATCCTAGGCCTGATGGTAACCCTAACCCTAACCCTAACACTATCCTAGGATTTATGTTAACCCTAACCCTAACACTATCCTAGGGCTGATGCTAACCCTAACCCTAACCCTAACACTATCCTAGGGCGGATGCTAACCCTAACTCTAACCCTAACACTATCCTAGGGCTGATGCTAACCCTAACACTAACACTATCCTAGGGCTGATGCTAACCCTAACCCTAACCCTAACATTATCCTAGGGCGGATGCTAACCCTAACCCTAACCCTAACACTATCCTAGGGCTGATGCTAACCCTAACCCTACCCCTAACACTATCCTAGGGCGGATGCTAACCCTAACCCTAACCCTAACACTATCCTAGGGCTGATGCTAACCCTAACACTAACGCTATCCTAGGGCTGATGCTAACCCTAACCCTAACCCTAACATTATCCTAGGGCGGATGCTAACCCTAACCCTAACCCTAACACTATCCTAGGGCTGATGCTAACCCTAACCCTAACACTATCCTAGGCCTGATGCTAACCTTAACCCTAACCCTAACACTATCCTAGGGCTGATGCTAACCCTAACCCTAACACTATCCTAGGGCTGATGCTAACCCTAACACTAACACTATGCTAGGGCTGATGCTAACCCTAACCCTAACCCTAACACTCTCCAAGGGCTGATGCTAACCCAAACCCTAACCCTAACACTATCCTAGGGCTGATGCTAACCTAACCCTAACCCTAACACTATCCTAGGGCTGATGCTAACCCTAACCCTAACACTATCCTGGGCCTGATGCTAACCCTAACCCTAACCCTAACACTATCCTAGGGCTGATGCTTACCCTAACCCTAACACTATCCTTGGGTTGATGCTAACCCTAACCCTAACCCTAACACTGTCCTAGGGCAGATGCTAACCCTAACGCTAACCCTAACACTATCCTTGAACTGATCCTAACCCTAACCCTAACCCTAACACTATCCTAGGCCTGATGGTAACCCTAACCCTAACCCTAACACTATCCTAGGATTTATGTTAACCCTAACCCTAACACTATCCTAGGGCTGATGCTAACCCTAACCCTAACCCTAACACTATCCTAGGGCGGATGCTAACCCTAACTCTAACCCTAACACTATCCTAGGGCTGATGCTAACCCTAACACTAACACTATCCTAGGGCTGATGCTAACCCTAACCCTAACCCTAACATTATCCTAGGGCGGATGCTAACCCTAACCCTAACCCTAACACTATCCTAGGGCTGATGCTAACCCTAACCCTACCCCTAACACTATCCTAGGGCGGATGCTAACCCTAACCCTAACCCTAACACTATCCTAGGGCTGATGCTAACCCTAACACTAACGCTATCCTAGGGCTGATGCTAACCCTAACCCTAACCCTAACATTATCCTAGGGCGGATGCTAACCCTAACCCTAACCCTAACACTATCCTAGGGCTGATGCTAACCCTAACCCTAACACTATCCTAGGCCTGATGCTAACCCTAACCCTAACCCTAACACTATCCTAGGGCTGATGCTAACCCTAACCCTAACACTATCCTAGGGCTGATGCTAACCCTAACACTAACACTATCCTAGGGCTGATGCTAACCCTAACCCTAACCCTAACACTCTCCAAGGGCTGATGCTAACCCAAACCCTAACCCTAACACTATCCTAGGGCTGATGCTAACCTAACCCTAACCCTAACACTATCCTAGGGCTGATGCTAACCCTAACCCTAACACTATCCTAGGCCTGATGATAACCCTAACCCTAACCCTAACACCATCCTAGGGCTGATGCTAACCCTAACCCTAACACTATCCTAGGGCTGATGCTAACCCTAACCCTAACCCTAACACTATCCTAGGGCTTATGCTAACCCTAACCCTAACCCTAACACTATCCTAGAGCTAATGCTAACCCTAACCCTAACCCTAACCCTAACCCTAATACTATCCTAGGGCTGATGCTATCCCTAACCCTAACCCTAACACTATCCTAGGGCTGATGCTAACCCTAACCCTAACTCTAACACTATCCTAGGGCTGAGGCTAACCCTAACCCTAACACTATCCTACGGCTGATGCTAACCCTAACCCTAACCCTAACACTATCCTAAGGCTGATGCTAACCCTAACACTAACACTATCCTAGGCCTGGTGCTAACCCTAACCCTAACCCTAACACTATTCTGGGGCTGATGCTAACCCTAACCCTAATAATATCCTAGGGCTGATGCTAACCCTAACCCTAACCCTAACACTATCCTAGGGCTGATGCTATCCCTAACCCTAACCCTAACACTATCCTAGGGCTGATGCTAACCCTAACCCTAACCCTAATACTATCCTAGGGCTGATGCTAACCCTAACCCTAACCCTAACACTATCCTAGGGCTGATGCTAACCCTAACCCTAACACTATCCTAGGCCTGATGATAACCCTACCCCTAACCCTAACACTATCCTAAGTCTGATGCTAACCCTAGCCCTCACACTATCTAAGGCCTGATGATAACCCTAACCCTAACCTTAACACTATCCTAGGGCTGATGCTAACCCTAACCCTAACCCTAACACTATCCTAGAGCTGATGCTAACCCTAACCCTAACACTATCCTAGGCCTGATGATAACCCTAACCCTAACCCTGACACTATCCTAGGGCTGATGCTAACCCTAACCCTAACACTATCCTAGGGCTGATGCTAACCCTAACCCTAACCCTAACACTATCCTAGGCCTGATGCTAACCCTATCCCTAACCCTAACACTCTCCTAGGGCTGAGGGTAACCCTAACCCTAACACTATCCTAGGGCTGATGCTAACCCTAACCCTAACCCAAACACTATCCTAGGGTTGATGCTAACCCTAACCCTAACACTATCCTAGGGCTGATGCTAACCCTAACCCTAACCCTAACACTATCCTTGGGCTGATGCTAACCCTAACCTTAACACTATCCTGGGGCTGATGCTAACCCTAACCCTAACCCTAACACTATCCTAGGGCTGATGCTTACCCTAACCCTAACACTATCCTTGGGTTGATGCTAACCCTAACCCTAACCCTAACACTATCCTAGGGCAGATGCTAACCCTAACGCTAACCCTAACACTATCCTTGCAGTGATCCTAACCCTAACCCTAACCCTAACACTATCCTAGGCCTGATGGTAACCCTAACCCTAACCCTAACACTATCCTAGGATTTATGTTAACCCTAACCCTAACACTATCCTAGGGCTGATGCTAACCCTAACCCTAACCCTAACACTATCCTAGGGCGGATGCTAACCCTAACTCTAACCCTAACACTATCCTAGGGCTGATGCTAACCCTAACACTAACACTATCCTAGGGCTGATGCTAACCCTAACCCTAACCCTAACATTATCCTAGGGCGGATGCTAACCCTAACCCTAACCCTAACACTATCCTAGGGCTGATGCTAACCCTAACCCTACCCCTAACACTATCCTAGGGCGGATGCTAACCCTAACCCTAACCCTAACACTATCCTAGGGCTGATGCTAACCCTAACACTAACGCTATCCTAGGGCTGATGCTAACCCTAACCCTAACCCTAACATTATCCTAGGGCGGATGCTAACCCTAACCCTAACCCTAACACTATCCTAGGGCTGATGCTAACCCTAACCCTAACACTATCCTAGGCCTGATGCTAACCCTAACCCTAACCCTAACACTATCCTAGGGTTGATGCTAACCCTAACCCTAACACTATCCTAGGGCTGATGCTAACCCTAACACTAACACTATCCTAGGGCTGATGCTAACCCTAACCCTAACCCTAACACTCTCCAAGGGCTGATGCTAACCCAAACCCTAACCCTAACACTATCCTAGGGCTGATGCTAACCTAACCCTAACCCTAACACTATCCTAGGGCTGATGCTAACCCTAACCCTAACACTATCCTAGGCCTGATGATAACCCTAACCCTAACCCTAACACCATCCTAGGGCTGATGCTAACCCTAACCCTAACACTATCCTAGGGCTGATGCTAACCCTAACCCTAACCCTAACACTATCCTAGGGCTGATGCTAACCCTAACCCTAACCCTAACACTATCCTAGAGCTAATGCTAACCCTAACCCTAACCCTAACCCTAACCCTAATACTATCCTAGGGCTGATGCTAACCCTAACCCTAACCCTAACACTATCCTAGGGCTGATGCTAACCCTAACCCTAACTCTAACACTATCCTAGGGCTGAGGCTAACCCTAACCCTAACACTATCCTACGGCTGATGCTAACCCTAACCCTAACCCTAACACTATCCTAAGGCTAATGCTAACCCTAACACTAACACTATCCTAGGCCTGGTGCTAACCCTAACCCTAACCCTAACACTATTCTGGGGCTGATGCTAACCCTAACCCTAATAATATCCTAGGGCTGATGCTAACCCTAACCCTAACCCTAACACTATCCTAGGGCTGATGCTATTCCTAACCCTAACCCTAACACTATCCTAGGGCTGATGCTAACCCTAACCCTAACCCTAATACTATCCTAGGGCTGATGCTAACCCTAACCCTAACCCTAACACTATCCTAGGGCTGATGCTAACCCTAACCCTAACCCTAACACTATCCTAAGGCTGATGCTAACCCTAACCCTAACACTATCCTAGGCCTGATGATAACCCTACCCCTAACCCTAACACTATCCTAAGTCTGATGCTAACCCTAGCCCTCACACTATCTAAGGCCTGATGATAACCCTAACCCTAACCTTAACACTATCCTAGGGCTGATGCTAACCCTAACCCTAACCCTAACACTATCCTAGAGCTGATGCTAACCCTAACCCTAACACTATCCTAGGCCTGATGATAACCCTAACCCTAACCCTGACACTATCCTAGGGCTGATGCTAACCCTAACCCTAACACTATCCTAGGGCTGATGCTAACCCTAACCCTAACCCTAACACTATCCTAGGCCTGATGCTAACCCTATCCCTAACCCTAACACTCTCCTAGGGCTGAGGGTAACCCTAACCCTAACACTATCCTAGGGCTGATGCTAACCCTAACCCTAACCCTAACACTATCCTTGGGCTGATGCTAACCCTAACCCTAACACTATCCTGGGCCTGATGTTAACCCTAACCCTAACCCTAAAACTATCCTAGGGCTGATGCTTACCCTAACCCTAACATTATCCTTGGGTTGATGCTAACCCTAACCCTAACCCTAACACTATCCTAGGGCTGATGCTAACCCTAACGCTAACCCTAACACTATCCTTGAACTAATCCTAACCCTAACCCTAACCCTAACACTATCCTAGGCCTGATGGTAACCCTAACCCTAACCCTAACACTATCCTAGGATTTATGTTAACCCTAACCCTAACACTATCCTAGGGCTGATGCTAACCCTAACCCTAACCCTAACACTATCCTAGGGCGGATGCTAACCCTAACTCTAACCCTAACACTATCCTAGGGCTGATGCTAACCCTAACACTAACACTATCCTAGGGCTGATGCTAACCCTAACCCTAACCCTAACATTATCCTAGGGCGGATGCTAACCCTAACCCTAACCCTAACACTATCCTAGGGCTGATGCTAACCCTAACCCTACCCCTAACACTATCCTAGGGCGGATGCTAACCCTAACCCTAACCCTAACACTATCCTAGGGCTGATGCTAACCCTAACACTAACGCTATCCTAGGGCTGATGCTAACCCTAACCCTAACCCTAACATTATCCTAGGGCGGATGCTAACCCTAACCCTAACCCTAACACTATCCTAGGGCTGATGCTAACCCTAACCCTAACACTATCCTAGGCCTGATGCTAACCTTAACCCTAACCCTAACACTATCCTAGGGCTGATGCTAACCCTAACCCTAACACTATCCTAGGGCTGATGCTAACCCTAACACTAACACTATCCTAGGGCTGATGCTAACCCTAACCCTAACCCTAACACTCTCCAAGGGCTGATGCTAACCCAAACCCTAACCCTAACACTATCCTAGGGCTGATGCTAACCTAACCCTAACCCTAACACTATCCTAGGGCTGATGCTAACCCTAACCCTAACACTATCCTGGGCCTGATGCTAACCCTAACCCTAACCCTAACACTATCCTAGGGCTGATGCTTACCCTAACCCTAACACTATCCTTGGGTTGATGCTAACCCTAACCCTAACCCTAACACTATCCTAGGGCAGATGCTAACCCTAACGCTAACCCTAACACTATCCTTGAACTGATCCTAACCCTAACCCTAACCCTAACACTATCCTAGGCCTGATGGTAACCCTAAACCTAACCCTAACACTATCCTAGGATTTATGTTAACCCTAACCCTAACACTATCCTAGTGCTGATGCTAACCCTAACCCTAACCCTAACACTATCCTAGGGCGGATGCTAACCCTAACTCTAACACTAACACTATCCTAGGGCTGATGCTAACCCTAACACTAACACTATCCTAGGGCTGATGCTAACCCTAACCCTAACCCTAACATTATCCTAGGGCGGATGCTAACCCTAACCCTAACCCTAACACTATCCTAGGGCTGATGCTAACCCTAACACTAACGCTATCCTAGGGCTGATGCTAACCCTAACCCTAACCCTAACATTATCCTAGGGCGGATGCTAACCCTAACCCTAACCCTAACACTATCCTAGGGCTGATGCTAACCCTAACCCTAACACTATCCTAGGCCTGATGCTAACCCTAACCCTAACCCTAACACTATCCTAGGGCTGATGCTAACCCTAACCCTAACACTATCCTAGGGCTGATGCTAACCCTAACACTAACACTATCCTAGGGCTGATGCTAACCCTAACCCTAACCCTAACACTCTCCAAGGGCTGATGCTAACCCAAACCCTAACACTAACACTATCCTAGGGCTGATGCTAACCTAACCCTAACCCTAACACTATCCTAGGGCTGATGCTAACCCTAACCCTAACACTATCCTAGGCCTGATGATAACCCTAACCCTAACCCTAACACCATCCTAGGGCTGATGCTAACCCTAACCCTAACACTATCCTAGGGCTGATGCTAACCCTAACCCTAACCCTAACAATATCCTAGGGCTGATGCTAACCCTAACCCTAACCCTAACACTATCCTAGAGCTAATGCTAACCCTAACCCTAACCCTAACCCTAACCCTACTACTATCCTAGGGCTGATGCTAACCCTAACCCTAACCCTAACACTATCCTAGGGCTGATGCTAACCCTAACCCTAACTCTAACACTATCCTAGGGCTGAGGCTAACCCTAACCCTAACACTATCCTACGGCTGATGCTAACCCTAACACTAACACTATCCTAGGCCTGGTGCTAACCCTAACCCTAACCCTAACACTATTCTGGGGCTGATGCTAACCCTAACCCTAATAATATCCTAGGGCTGATGCTAACCCTAACCCTAACCCTAACACTATCCTAGGGCTGATGCTATCCCTAACCCTAACCCTAACACTATCCTAGGGCTGATGCTAACCCTAACCCTAACCCTAATACTATCCTAGGGCTGATGCTAACCCTAACCCTAACCATAACACTATCCTAGGGCTGATGCTAACCCTAACCCTAACCCTAACACTATCCTAGGGCTGATGCTAACCCTAACCCTAACACTATCCTAGGCCTGATGATAACCCTACCCCTAACCCTAACACTATCCTAAGTCTGATGCTAACCCTAGCCCTCACACTATCTAAGGCCTGATGATAACCCTAACCCTAACCTTAACACTATCCTAGGGCTGATGCTAACCCTAACCCTAACCCTAACACTATCCTAGAGCTGATGCTAACCCTAACCCTAACACTATCCTAGGCCTGATGATAACCCTAACCCTAACCCTGACACTATCCTAGGGCTGATGCTAACCCTAACCCTAACACTATCCTAGGGCTGATGCTAACCCTAACCCTAACCCTAACACTATCCTAGGCCTGATGCTAACCCTATCCCTAACCCTAACACTCTCCTAGGGCTGAGGGTAACCCTAACCCTAACACTATCCTAGGGCTGATGCTAACCCTAACCCTAACCCAAACACTATCCTAGGGTTGATGCTAACCCTAACCCTAACACTATCCTAGGGCTGATGCTAACCCTAACCCTAACCCTAACACTATCCTTGGGCTGATGCTAACCCTAACCCTAACACTATCCTGGGCCTGATGCTAACCCTAACCCTAACCCTAACACTATCCTAGGGCTGATGCTTACCCTAACCCTAACACTATCCTTGGGTTGATGCTAACCCTAACCCTAACCCTAACACTATCCTAGGGCAGATGCTAACCCTAACGCTAACCCTAACACTATCCTTGAACTGATCCTAACCCTAACCCTAACCCTAACACTATCCTAGGCCTGATGGTAACCCTAACCCTAACCCTAACACTATCCTAGGATTTATGTTAACCCTAACCCTAACACTATCCTAGGGCTGATGCTAACCCTAACCCTAACCCTAACACTATCCTAGGGCGGATGCTAACCCTAACTCTAACCCTAACACTATCCTAGGGCTGATGCTAACCCTAACACTAACACTATCCTAGGGCTGATGCTAACCCTAACCCTAACCCTAACATTATCCTAGGGCGGATGCTAACCCTAACCCTAACCCTAACACTATCCTAGGGCTGATGCTAACCCTAACCCTGACCCTAACACTATCCTAGGGTTGATGCTAACCCTAACCCTAACCCTAACACTATCCTAGAGCTAATGCTAACCCTAACCCTAACCCTAACCCTAACCCTAATACTATCCTAGGGCTGATGCTAACCCTAACCCTAACCCTAACACTATCCTAGGGCTGATGCTAACCCTAACCCTAACTCTAACACTATCCTAGGGCTGAGGCTAACCCTAACCCTAACACTATCCTACGGCTGATGCTAACCCTAACCCTAACCCTAACACTATCCTAAGGCTGATGCTAACCCTAACACTAACACTATCCTAGGCCTGGTGCTAACCCTAACCCTAACCCTAACACTATTCTGGGGCTGATGCTAACCCTAACCCTAATAATATCCTAGGGCTGATGCTAACCCTAACCCTAACCCTAACACTATCCTAGGGCTGATGCTATCCCTAACCCTAACCCTAACACTATCCTAGGGCTGATGCTAACCCTAACCCTAACCCTAATACTATCCTAGGGCTGATGCTAACCCTAACCCTAACCCTAACACTATCCTAGGGCTGATGCTAACCTTAACCCTAACCCTAACACTATCCTAGGGCTGATGCTAACCCTAACGCTAACACTATCCTAGGCCTGATGCTAACCCTAACCCTAACCCTAACACTATCCTAGGGCTGATGCTAACCCTAACCCTAACACTATCCTAGGGCTGATGCTAACCCTAACACTAACACTATCCTAGGGCTGATGCTAACCCTAACCCTAACCCTAACACTCTCCAAGGGCTGATGCTAACCCAAACCCTAACCCTAACACTATCCTAGGGCTGATGCTAATCCTAACCCTAACTCTAACACTATCTTAGGGCTGAGGCTAACCCTAACCCTAACACTATCCTACGGCTGATGCTAACCCTAACCCTAACCCTAACACTATCCTAGGGCTGATGCTAACCCTAACCCTAACACTATCCTAGGCCTGATGCTAACCCTAACCATAACCCTAACACTATCCTAGGGCTGATGCTAACCCTAAACCTAACACTATCCTAGGGCTGATGCTAACCCTAACCCCAACCCTAACACTATCCTAGGGCTGATGCTAACCCTAACCCTAACTCTAACACTATCTTAGGGCTGAGGCTAACCCAAACCCTAACACTATCCTACGGCTGATGCTAACCCTAACCCTAACCCTAACACTATCCTAAGTCTGATGCTAACCCTAGCCCTCACACTATCTAAGGCCTGATGATAACCCTAACCCTAACCTTAACACTATCCTAGGGCTGATGCTAACCCTAACCCTAACCCTAACACTATCCTAGAGCTGATGCTAACCCTAACCCTAACACTATCCTAGGCCTGATGATAACCCTAACCCTAACCCTGACACTATCCTAGGGCTGATGCTAACCCTAACCCTAACACTATCCTAGGGCTGATGCTAACCCTAACCCTAACCCTAACACTATCCTAGGCCTGATGCTAACCCTATCCCTAACCCTAACACTCTCCTAGGGCTGAGGGTAACCCTAACCCTAACACTATCCTAGGGCTGATGCTAACCCTAACCCTAACCCAAACACTATCCTAGGGTTGATGCTAACCCTAACCCTAACACTATCCTAGGGCTGATGCTAACCCTAACCCTAACCCTAACACTATCCTTGGGCTGATGCTAACCCTAACCCTAACACTATCCTGGGCCTGATGCTAACCCTAACCCTAACCCTAACACTATCCTAGGGCTGATGCTTACCCTAACCCTAACACTATCCTTGGGTTGATGCTAACCCTAACCCTAACCCTAACACTATCCTAGGGCAGATGCTAACCCTAACGCTAACCCTAACACTATCCTTGAACTGATCCTAACCCTAACCCTAACCCTAACACTATCCTAGGCCTGATGGTAACCCTAACCCTAACCCTAACACTATCCTAGGATTTATGTTAACCCTAACCCTAACACTATCCTAGGGCTGATGCTAACCCTAAGCCTAACCCTAACACTATCCTAGGGCGGATGCTAACCCTAACTCTAACCCTAACACTATCCTAGGGCTGATGCTAACCCTAACACTAACACTATCCTAGGGCTGATGCTAACCCTAACCCTAACCCTAACATTATCCTAGGGCGGATGCTAACCCTAACCCTAACCCTAACACTATCCTAGGGCTGATGCTAACCCTAACCCTACCCCTAACACTATCCTAGGGCGGATGCTAACCCTAACCCTAACCCTAACACTATCCTAGGGCTGATGCTAACCCTAACACTAACGCTATCCTAGGGCTGATGCTAACCCTAACCCTAACCCTAACATTATCCTAGGGCGGATGCTAACCCTAACCCTAACCCTAACACTATCCTAGGGCTGATGCTAACCCTAACCCTAACACTATCCTAGGCCTGATGCTAACCTTAACCCTAACCCTAACACTATCCTAGGGCTGATGCTAACCCTAACCCTAACACTATCCTAGGGCTGATGCTAACCCTAACACTAACACTATCCTAGGGCTGATGCTAACCCTAACCCTAACCCTCACACTCTCCAAGGGCTGATGCTAACCCAAACCCTAACCCTAACACTATCCTAGGGCTGATGCTAACCTAACCCTAACCCTAACACTATCCTAGGGCTGATGCTAACCCTAACCCTAACACTATCCTGGGCCTGATGCTAACCCTAACCCTAACCCTAACACTATCCTAGGGCTGATGCTTACCCTAACCCTAACACTATCCTTGGGTTGATGCTAACCCTAACCCTAACCCTAACACTATCCTAGGGCAGATGCTAACCCTAACGCTAACCCTAACACTATCCTTGAACTGATCCTAACCCTAACCCTAACCCTAACACTATCCTAGGCCTGATGGTAACCCTAACCCTAACCCTAACACTATCCTAGGATTTATGTTAACCCTAACCCTAACACTATCCTAGGGCTGATGCTAACCCTAACCCTAACCCTAACACTATCCTAGGGCGGATGCTAACCCTAACTCTAACACTAACACTATCCTAGGGCTGATGCTAACCCTAACACTAACACTATCCTAGGGCTGATGCTAACCCTAACCCTAACCCTAACATTATCCTAGGGCGGATGCTAACCCTAACCCTAACCCTAACACTATCCTAGGGCTGATGCTAACCCTAACCCTACCCCTAACACTATCCTAGGGCGGATGCTAACCCTAACCCTAACCCTAACACTATCCTAGGGCTGATGCTAACCCTAACACTAACGCTATCCTAGGGCTGATGCTAACCCTAACCCTAACCCTAACATTATCCTAGGGCGGATGCTAACCCTAACCCTAACCCTAACACTATCCTAGGGCTGATGCTAACCCTAACCCTAACACTATCCTAGGCCTGATGCTAACCCTAACCCTAACCCTAACACTATCCTAGGGCTGATGCTAACCCTAACCCTAACACTATCCAAGGGCTGATGCTAACCCTAACACTAACACTATCCTAGGGCTGATGCTAACCCTAACCCTAACCCTAACACTCTCCAAGGGCTGATGCTAACCCAAACCCTAACCCTAACACTATCCTAGGGCTGATGCTAACCTAACCCTAACCCTAACACTATCCTAGGGCTGATGCTAACCCTAACCCTAACACTATCCTAGGCCTGATGATAACCCTAACCCTAACCCTAACACTATCCTAGGGCTGATGCTAACCCTAACCCTAACCCTAACACTATCCTAGAGCTAATGCTAACCCTAACCCTAACCCTAACCCTAACCCTAATACTATCCTAGGGCTGATGCTAACCCTAACCCTAACCCTAACACTATCCTAGGGCTGATGCTAACCCTAACCCTAACTCTAACACTATCCTAGGGCTGAGGCTAACCCTAACCCTAACACTATCCTACGGCTGATGCTAACCCTAACCCTAACCCTAACACTATCCTAAGGCTGATGCTAACCCTAACACTAACACTATCCTAGGCCTGGTGCTAACCCTAACCCTAACCCTAACACTATTCTGGGGCTGATGCTAACCCTAACCCTAATAATATCCTAGGGCTGATGCTAACCCTAACCCTAACCCTAACACTATCCTAGGGCTGATGCTATCCCTAACCCTAACCCTAACACTATCCTAGGGCTGATGCTAACCCTAACCCTAACCCTAATACTATCCTAGGGCTGATGCTAACCCTAACCCTAACCCTAACACTATCCTAGGGCTGATGCTAACCCTAACCCTAACCATAACACTATCCTAGGGCTGATGCTAACCCTAACCCTAACACTATCCTAGGCCTGATGATAACCCTACCCCTAACCCTAACACTATCCTAAGTCTGATGCTAACCCTAGCCCTCACACTATCTAAGGCCTGATGATAACCCTAACCCTAACCTTAACACTATCCTAGGGCTGATGCTAACCCTAACCCTAACCCTAACACTATCCTAGAGCTGATGCTAACCCTAACCCTAACACTATCCTAGGCCTGATGATAACCCTAACCCTAACCCTGACACTATCCTAGGGCTGATGCTAACCCTAACCCTAACACTATCCTAGGGCTGATGCTAACCCTAACCCTAACACTATCCTAGGCCTGATGCTAACCCTATCCCTAACCCTAACACTCTCCTAGGGCTGAGGGTAACCCTAACCCTAACACTATCCCAGGGCTGATGCTAACCCTAACCCTAACCCAAACACTATCCTAGGGTTGATGCTAACCCTAACCCTAACACTATCCTAGGGCTGATGCTAACCCTAACCCTAACCCTAACACTATCCTTGGGCTGATGCTAACCCTAACCCTAACACTATCCTGGGCCTGATGCTAACCCTAACCCTAACCCTAACACTATCCTAGGGCTGATGCTTACCCTAACCCTAACACTATCCTTGGGTTGATGCTAACCCTAACCCTAACCCTAACACTATCCTAGGGCAGATGCTAACCCTAACGCTAACCCTAACACTATCCTTGAACTGATCCTAACCCTAACCCTAACCCTAACACTATCCTAGGCCTGATGGTAACCCTAACCCTAATCCTAACACTATCCTAGGATTTATGTTAACCCTAACCCTAACACTATCCTAGGGCTGATGCTAACCCTAACCCTAACCCTAACACTATCCTAGGGCGGATGCTAACCCTAACTCTAACCCTAACACTATCCTAGGGCTGATGCTAACCCTAACACTAACACTATCCTAGGGCTGATGCTAACCCTACCCCTAACCCTAACGTTATCCTAGGGCGGATGCTAACCCTAACCCTAACCCTAACACTATCCTAGGGCTGATGCTAACCCTAACCCTGACCCTAACACTATCCTAGGGTTGATGCTAACCCTAACCCTAACCCTAACACTATCCTAGAGCTAATGCTAACCCTAACCCTAACCCTAACCCTAACCCTAATACTATCCTAGGGCTGATGCTAACCCTAACCCTAACCCTAACACTATCCTAGGGCTGATGCTAACCCTAACCCTAACTCTAACACTATCCTAGGGCTGAGGCTAACCCTAACCCTAACACTATCCTACGGCTGATGCTAACCCTAACCCTAACCCTAACACTATCCTAAGGCTGATGCTAACCCTAACACTAACACTATCCTAGGCCTGGTGCTTACCCTAACCCTAACCCTAACACTATTCTGGGGCTGATGCTAACCCTAACCCTAATAATATCCTAGGGCTGATGCTAACCCTAACCCTAACCCTAACACTATCCTAGGGCTGATGCTATCCCTAACCCTAACCCTAACACTATCCTAGGGCTGATGCTAACCCTAACCCTAACCCTAATACTATCCTAGGGCTGATGCTAACCCTAACCCTAACCCTAACACTATCCTAGGGCTGATGCTAACCCTAACCCTAACCCTAACACTATCCTAGGGCTGATGCTAACCCTAACCCTAACACTATCCTAGGCCTGATGATAACCCTACCCCTAACCCTAACACTATCCTAAGTCTGATGCTAACCCTAGCCCTCACACTATCTAAGGCCTGATGATAACCCTAACCCTAACCTTAACACTATCCTCTGGCTGATGCTAACCCTAACCCTAACCCTAACACTATCCTAGGGCTGATGCTAACCCTAACGCTAACACTATCCTAGGCCTGATGCTAACCCTAACCCTAACCCTAACACTATCCTAGGGCTGATGCTAACCCTAACCCTAACACTATCCTAGGGCTGATGCTAACCCTAACACTAACACTATCCTAGGGCTGATGCTAACCCTAACCCTAACCCTAACACTCTCCAAGGGCTGATGCTAACCCAAACCCTAACCGTAACACTATCCTAGGGCTGATGCTAACCCTAACCCTAACTCTAACACTATCTTAGGGCTGAGGCTAACCCTAACCCTAACACTATCCTACGGCTGATGCTAACCCTAACCCTAACCCTAACACTATCCTAGGGCTGATGCTAACCCTAACCCTAACACTATCCTAGGCCTGATGCTAACCCTAACCATAACCCTAACACTATCCTAGGGCTGATGCTAACCCTAACCCTAACACTATCCTAGGGCTGATGCTAACCCTAACCCCAACCCTAACACTATCCTAGGGCTGATGCTAACCCTAACCCTAACTCTAACACTATCTTAGGGCTGAGGCTAACCCAAACCCTAACACTATCCTACGGCTGATGCTAACCCGAACCCTAACCCTAACACTATCCTAAGGCTGATGCTAACCCTAACCCTAACCCTAACACTATCCTAAGTCTGATGCTAACCCTAGCCCTCACACTATCCTAGGCCTGATGATAACCCTAACCCTAACCTTAACACTATCCTAGGGCTGATGCTAACCCTAACCCTAACCCTAACACCATCCTAGAGCTGATGCTAACCCTAACCCTAACACTATCCTAGGCCTGATGATAACCCTAACCCTAACCCTGACACTATCCTAGGGCTGATTCTAACCCTAACCCTAACACTATCCTAGGGCTGATGCTACCCCTAACCCTAACCCTAACACTATCCTAGGCCTGATGCTAACCCTATCCCTAACCCTAACACTCTCCTAGGGCTGAGGGTAACCCTAACCCTAACATTATCCTAGGGCTGATGCGAACCTTAACCCTAACCCAAACACTATCCTAGGGTTGATGCTAACCCTAACCCTAACACTATCCTAGGGCTGATGCTAACCCTAACCCTAACCCTAACACTATCCTTGGGCTGATGCTAACCCTAACCCTAACACTATCCTGGGCCTGATGCTAACCCTAACCCTAACCCTAACACTATCCTAGGGCTGATGCTTACCCTAACCCTAACACTATCCTTGGGCTGATGCTAACCCTAACCCTAACCCTAACACTATCCTAGGGCAGATGCTAACCCTAACGCTAACCCTAACACTATCCTTGAACTGATCCTAACCCTAACCCTAACCCTAACACTATCCTAGGCCTGATGATAACCCTAACCCTAACCCTAACACTATCTTAGGATTTATGTTAACCCTAACCCTAACACTATCCTAGGGCTGATGCTAACCCTAACCCTAACCCTAACACTATCCTAGGGCGGATGCTAACCCTAACTCTAACCCTAACACTATCCTAGGGCTGATGCTAACCCTAACACTAACACTATCCTAGGGCTGATGCTAACCCTAACCCTAACCCTAACATTATCCTAGGGCGGATGCTAACTCTAACCCTAACCCTAACACTATCCTAGGGCTGATGCTAACCCTAACCCTAACCCTAACACTATCCTAGGGCGGATGCTAACCCTAACCCTAACCCTAACACTATCCTAGGGCTGATGCTAACCCTAACACTAACACTATCCTAGGGCTGATGCTAACCCTAACCCTAACCCTAACATTATCCTAGGGCGGATGCTAACCCTAACCCTAACCCTAACACTATCCTAGGGCTGATGCTAACCATAACCCTAACACTATCCTAGGCCTGATGCTAACCCTAACCCTAACCCTAACACTATCCTAATGCTGATGCTAACCCTAACCATAACACTATCCTAGGGCTGATGCTAACCCTAACACTAACACTATCCTAGGGCTGATGCTAACCCTAACCCTAACCCTAACACTCTCCAAGGGCTGATGCTAACCCAAACCCTAACCCTAACACTATCCTAGGGCTGATGCTAACCCTAACCCTAACTCTAACACTATCTTAGGGCTGAGGCTAACCCTAACCCTAACACTATCCTAGGGCTGATGCTAACCCTAACCCTAACCCTAACACTATCCTAGGGCGGATGCTAACCCTAACCCTAACACTATCCTAGGCCTGATGCTAACCCTAACCCTTACCCTAACACTATCCTAGGGCTGATGCTAACCCTAACCCTAACACTATCCTAGGGCTGATGCTAACCCTAACCCTAACCCTCACACTATCCTAGGACTGATGCTAACCCTAACCCTAACACTATCCTAGGGCTGTTGCTAACCCTAACCCTAACCCTAACACTATCCTAATGCGGATGCTAACCCTAACCCTAACCCTAACACTATCCTAGGGCTGATGCTAACCCTAACACTAGCACTATCCTAGGGCTGATGCTAACCCTAACCCTAACCCTAACACTATCCTAGGGCTGATGCTAACCCTAACCCTAACCCTAACACTATCCTAGGGCTGATGCTAACCCTAACCCTAACCCTAACACTATCCTAGAGCTAATGCTAACCCTAACCCTAACCCTAACCCTAACCCTAATACTATCCTAGGGCTGATGCTAACCCTAACCCTAACCCTAACACTATCCTAGGGCTGATGCTAACCCTAACCCTAACTCTAACACTATCCTAGGGCTGATGCTAACCCTAACCCTAACACTATCCTAGGCCTGATGCTAACCCTAACCATAACCCTAACACTATCCTAGGGCTGATGCTAACCCTAACCCTAACACTATCCTAGGGCTGATGCTAACCCTAACCCCAACCCTAACACTATCCTAGGGCTGATGCTAACCCTAACCCTAACTCTAACACTATCTTAGGGCTGAGGCTAACCCAAACCCTAACACTATCCTACGGCTGATGCTAACCCGAACCCTAACCCTAACACTATCCTAAGGCTGATGCTAACCCTAACCCTAACCCTAACACTATCCTAAGTCTGATGCTAACCCTAGCCCTCACACTATCCTAGGCCTGATGATAACCCTAACCCTAACCTTAACACTATCCTAGGGCTGATGCTAACCCTAACCCTAACCCTAACACCATCCTAGAGCTGATGCTAACCCTAACCCTAACACTATCCTAGGCCTGATGATAACCCTAACCCTAACCCTGACACTATCCTAGGGCTGATTCTAACCCTAACTCTAACACTATCCTAGGGCTGATGCTACCCCTAACCCTAAATCTAACACTATCCTAGGCCTGATGCTAACCCTATCCCTAACCCTAACACTCTCCTAGGCCTGAGGGTAACCCTAACCCTAACACTATCCTAGGGCTGATGCTAACCTTAACCCTAACCCAAACACTATCCTAGGGTTGATGCTAACCCTAACCCTAACACTATCCTAGGGCTGATGCTAACCCTAACCCTAACCCTAACACTATCCTTGGGCTGATGCTAACCCTAACCCTAACACTATCCTGGGTCTGATGCTAACCCTAACCCTAACCCTAACACTATCCTAGGGCTGATGCTTACCCTAACCCTAACACTATCCTTGGGCTGATGCTAACCCTAACCCTAACCCTAACACTATCCTAGGGCAGATGCTAACCCTAACGCTAACCCTAACACTATCCTTGAACTGATCCTAACCCTAACCCTAACCCTAACACTATCCTAGGCCTGATGATAACCCTAACCCTAACCCTAACACTATCTTAGGATTTATGTTAACCCTAACCCTAACACTATCCTAGGGCTGATGCTAACCCTAACCCTAACCCTAACACTATCCTAGGGCGGATGCTAACCCTAACTCTAACCCTAACACTATCCTAGGGCTGATGCTAACCCTAACACTAACACTATCCTAGGGCTGATGCTAACCCTAACCCTAACCCTAACATTATCCTAGGGCGGGTGCTAACTCTAACCCTAACCCTAACACTATCCTAGGGCTGATGCTAACCCTAACCCTAACCCTAACACTATCCTAGGGCGGATGCTAACCCTAACCCTAACCCTAACACTATCCTAGGGCTGATGCTAACCCTAACACTAACACTATCCTAGGGCTGATGCTAACCCTAACCCTAACCCTAACATTATCCTAGGGCGGATGCTAACCCTAACCCTAACCCTAACACTATCCTAGGGCTGATGCTAACCCTAACCCTAACACTATCCTAGGCCTGATGCTAACCCTAACCCTAACCCTAACACTATCCTAGGGCTGATGCTAACCCTAACCATAACACTATCCTAGGGCTGATGCTAACCCTAACACTAACACTATCCTAGGGCTGATGCTAACCCTAACCCTAACCCTAACACTCTCCAAGGGCTGATGCTAACCCAAACCCTAACCCTAACACTATCCTAGGGCTGATGCTAACCCTAACCCTAACTCTAACACTATCTTAGGGCTGAGGCTAACCCTAACCCTAACACTATCCTACGGCTGATGCTAACCCTAACCCTAACCCTAACACTATCCTAGGGCTGATGCTAACCCTAACCCTAACACTATCCTAGGCCTGATGCTAACCCTAACCATAACCCTAACACTATCCTAGGGCTGATGCTAACCCTAACCCTAACACTATCCTAGGGCTGATGCTAACCCTAACCCTAACCCTAACACTATCCTAGGGCTGATGCTAACCCTAACCCTAACCCAAACACTATCCTAGGGTTGATGCTAACCCTAACCATAACACTATCCTAGGGCTGATGCTAACCCTAACCCTAACCCTAACACTATCCTTGGACTGATGCTAACCCTAACACTGACACTATCCTGGGCCTGATGCTAACCCTAACCCTAACCCTAACACTATCCTAGGGCTGATGTTAACCCTAACCCTAACACTATCCTTGGGCTGATGCTAACCCTAACCCTAACCCTAACAATATCCTAGGGCAGATGCTAACCCTAACCCTAACCCTAACACTATCCTTGGGCTGATGCTAACCCTAACCCTAACACTATCCTGGGCCTGATGCTAACCCTAACCCTAACCCTAACACTATCCTAGGGCTGATGCTAACCCTAACCCTAACACTATCCTTGGGCTGATGCTAACACTAACCCTAACCCTAACAATATCCTAGGGCAGATGCTAACCCTAACGCTAACCCTAACACTATCCTTGAACTGATGGTAACCCTAACCCTAACCCTAACACTATCCTAGGCCTGATGATATCCCTAACCCTAACCCTAACACTATCCTAGGGTTTATGTTAATCCTAACCCTAACACTATCCTAGGGCTGATGCTAACCCTAACCCTAACCCTAACACTATCCTAGGGCGGATGCTAACCCTAACCCTAACACTATCCTAGGCCTGATGCTAACCCTAACCCTTACCCTAACACTATCCTAGGGCTGATGCTAACCCTAACCCTAACACTATCCTAGGGCTGATGCTAACCCTAACCCTAACCCTAACACTATCCTAGGGCTGATGCTAACCCTAACCGTAACCCTAACACTATCCTAGAGCTAATGCTAACCCTAACCCTAACCCTAACCCTAACCCTAATACTATCCTAGGGCTGATGCTAACCCTAACCCTAACCCTAACACTATCCTAGGGCTGATGCTAACCCTAACCCTAACTCTAACACTATCCTAGGGCTGATGCTAACCCTAACCCTAACAATATCCTAGGCCTGATGCTAACCCTAACCATAACCCTAACACTATCCTAGGGCTGATGCTAACCCTAACCCTAACACTATCCTAGGGCTGATGCTAACCCTAACCCCAACCCTAACACTATCCTAGGGCTGATGCTAACCCTAACCCTAACTCTAACACTATCTTAGGGCTGAGGCTAACCCAAACCCTAACACTATCCTACGGCTGATGCTAACCCGAACCCTAACCCTAACACTATCCTAAGGCTGATGCTAACCCTAACCCTAACCCTAACACTATCCTAAGTCTGATGCTAACCCTAGCCCTCACACTATCCTAGGCCTGATGATAACCCTAACCCTAACCTTAACACTATCCTAGGGCTGATGCTAACCCTAACCCTAACCCTAACACCATCCTAGAGCTGATGCTAACCCTAACCCTAACACTATCCTAGGCCTGATGATAACCCTAACCCTAACCCTGACACTATCCTAGGGCTGATTCTAACCCTAACCCTAACACTATCCTAGGGCTGATGCTACCCCTAACCCTAACCCTAACACTATCCTAGGCCTGATGCTAACCCTATCCCTAACCCTAACACTCTCCTAGGGCTGAGGGTAACCCTAACCCTAACAGTATCCTAGGGCTGATGCTAACCTTAACCCTAACCCAAACACTATCCTAGGGTTGATGCTAACCCTAACCCTAACACTATCCTAGGGCTGATGCTAACCCTAACCCTAACCCTAACACTATCCTTGGGCTGATGCTAACCCTAACCCTAACACTATCCTGGGCCTGATGCTAACCCTAACCCTAACCCTAACACTATCCTAGGGCTGATGCTTACCCTAACCCTAACACTATCCTTGGGCTGATGCTAACCCTAACCCTAACCCTAACACTATCCTAGGGCAGATGCTAACCCTAACGCTAACCCTAACACTATCCTTGAACTGATCCTAACCCTAACCCTAACCCTAACACTATCCTAGGCCTGATGATAACCCTAACCCTAACCCTAACACTATCTTAGGATTTATGTTAACCCTAACCCTAACACTATCCTAGGGCTGATGCTAACCCTAACCCTAACCCTAACACTATCCTAGGGCGGATGCTAACCCTAACTCTAACCCTAACACTATCCTAGGGCTGATGCTAACCCTAACACTAACACTATCCTAGGGCTGATGCTAACCCTAACCCTAACCCTAACATTATCCTAGGGCGGATGCTAACTCTAACCCTAACCCTAACACTATCCTAGGGCTGATGCTAACCCTAACCCTAACCCTAACACTATCCTAGGGCGGATGCTAACCCTAACCCTAACCCTAACACTATCATAGGGCTGATGCTAACCCTAACACTAACACTATCCTAGGGCTGATGCTAACCCTAACCCTAACCCTAACATTATCCTAGGGCGGATGCTAACCCTAACCCTAACCCTAACACTATCCTAGGGCTGATGCTAACCCTAACCCTAACACTATCCTAGGCCTGATGCTAACCCT